>NW_019385759.1:137200-147204 GCF_000671375.1 Centruroides sculpturatus
TTTCGGTTAATTGATGTTTCGGTTGATCGGTATTCAGATAATCGATGCTCTGTTGCAGTGTTTTTCAACCTTCTTGAATACACAACCCCTTTACAAGTTAAAAAATTCTGGTGAACCCCCAGGGCCATATTAAAACTATATCAGTGATTTTAAAAATTACATATTTAATTTTCTTTCTTTAAATATCGATCGAAAAACCAATTGTACTGTAAAATAAACAGGCACAGCCTTCTCAGTGAAATTCTAGATTTTTTATTGTAGTGTAGGACCTACAAACACTTGTCTTTTCCTTTCACCCGCGATCCCCCGTGTAAGGCTTTACGACCCCCCTGGGGATCGCGATCCACAGGTTGAAAAACACTGCTCTATGGAATATAATAAAATTAAAAATAGAACTAGTAGAAGAATTAACATATATAATAATATTAAAGACTTGAAGAAGAAATTCCTGTTAGACAGATATCCTAATAGATTACTTAAAATTTGGAAAGATAAAATAATGAACAGAATTCCGGCATGAATAGAATAGACAATGAAAAGACTTCTAGAAAAAATAAAGAGCAAGCCAAAATAAATTTTATTCCATTCCCATTTCTTCATATAAACCCCTAATGGGTTTATATGAAAAAATTAATAAGGAGATAAAAAACACCAACGTAAAACTTGCTCCAAAGTATAAAAAATTTTTAGCTAGATTAAATACTAAGAAATCTACATCAAAAGGAAAACAGGTAGATGAGATAAAAAAAAACATTGTATATCAAATCCCGTATACATGTGAAAATACAAAATTCTACATAGGAGAAACTAAGAGAAAGATGAAAATTAGATTAAAAGAACGTGTAGCAGACTTAAAACATCACAAATGTAATTCAGCTTTTCTTGAACACTGTACACTAAATAACTGCAATATTGATCAGAATAATGTTAAAATCCTACATAAAGAAAAAGAAACTTATAATAGAAAATTCAAAGAAAGTATAGAAATTTTAAAAAATAAACACTGTACAAATAAAAACTTAAATTTAAAAATCAACGAGAATTGGTTTAAAATACTGTAAAAATTCTTTAGAGAGACCTCGCTGGAAAGCAGCTTTAGAAGGGGAAATTTTTTTTTGGAAAAATATCCTTAAAAATGGTTAAAATGAATTTTTAGAATTTACGATTAAAAATGGTTTAAATCGTGACAGTCTTGGCTCGCCACTTTAAAAGAACACATGATTATGCAAATTACCATAGAAAAATCGCCACCAGATACCGAGAGACGAACAAACAGATTCGTCAAAGTGAAGTTTAGTTCTGTCGATTATGTAGGAACTGTCACTAACATTAAATAAGAATAAAAAGATTAGTCAAAGAGAAGTTCAGTTCTGTGGATTATGTACGAATTGGTATTAACATTAAAGAAGAAAGAACTGTGCTACACGTCTTTTCCAGTTTTCCCTTTGTATCTCCGAGGGTCCTCTGAGAATGTGTATGTAAAGATAAGTTAAGTATATAGCATAATATTTACGCACTAGGTACATTAATTATATTCATTTTTTATAAGACTTTATGGAGGTTTAAAGGGATCTTCAAATCCAAAAAAAAACCTGGTCGTGAAAGTCAAGATCTTGTGTATACCAACTAAAGTTAAGTCTTTGGCCTAGTATTTGAGGTATGTCCTGTGTAGAATTTGTCAATTTGTTTTTTAAGCTGTAATTTTATGGTTAAAAAACCTTTTCTTAAATTGAAACACTAGGTAATCCATTGTATATTGTATAGTTCCCGCTTGTGGTAATATACATCTAAGGATGGCGTTGGCATTCGTATTTTTAAGGTACAGTACATTGTGCTACTTGTATAATCCGAATTTTTTAGATTTATGTATGTAAAAATGGTTTTGTATATAATTTTAGTTGACTGAAGAAGGGCATATGATGCCCGAAACGTGTGTGTAAACGCGTATCAACGAAAATTGAAATAAAGTGAATCGTGCCAAGTGATCGTTATTACGCTGAATTGCGCTTAAACCTGGTACCCACATGCGGCAACGGACGACGGAAACGGNTCTGGTCCGGCATAGTACACAGCCACCGGTGTGTACCGAGTATAACCCACTAAACCCAACACATAATAATAATAATAGTAATAAGTTCAGAGCCCAAATGGTTAGGAGTTGAAAGTTGAAATTTGGTACACAGTTACAGTATGCCATGTGAATATACACTAAGAAGGAATTTTTGGAAATTCCCCCATGGGAAGAGGGAGAAGGTTAAGGATTACCTTGAAGAACTCTGCTTCTATTGTATTATTTTAGATGTAGTTTTTTGCATTTTTTCAGGAAATTGAACATATTTTTAGACTCATCTAAAAATTCTCTAATTAGCCTTGGAAGAGGGGAGACCTAATTCTTGTACCTGGTGAAAACAGATAAGATTGGCTATATAGCTATACAGATTATCTTACTTAAGGGTTTATCACATTAAATGACCAGTCTAACACATTTTCTTTATTCCTTNGAGACCTAATTCTTGTACCTGGTGAAAACAGATAAGATTGGCTATATAGCTATACAGATTATCTTACTTAAGGGTTTATCACATTAAATGACCAGTCTAACACATTTTCTTTATTCCTTTACTGTACATAATTTAAAAAATTTTTTAAATGTCTTAGATTGGGCACTTGGTGTGCTAAACTCTTATATTTACAAAATTTATCTTACATAAATCAAATACTATAATATAATATAGTACAGTGTTTTCCAACCTTCTTGAATACGCAACCCCTTTATAAGTTAAAAAATTCCGGCGACCACCCCAGGGCCATATTAAAACTATATCAGTGATTTTAAAAATTACATATTTAATTTTCTTTCTTTAAATATCGATCGAAAAACCAATTGTACTGTAAAATAAACAGGCACAGCCTTCTCAGTGAAATTCTAGATTTTTTATTGTAGTGTAGGACCTACAAACACTTGTCTTTTCCTTTCACCCGCGATCCCCCGTGTAAGGCTTTACGACCCCTCTGGGGATCGCGATCCACAGGTTGAAAAACACTGCTCTATGGAATATAATAAAATTAAAAATNAATTCTGGCAACCCCCAGGGCCATATTAAAACTATATCAGTGATTTTAAAAACTACGTATTTAATTTTCTTTCTGTTGAGACCTAACTATCGATCGAAAAACCAATTGTACTTTAAAATAAAAATGCAAAGCCTTCTCACTGAAATTGTAGTTTTATTTATTTTAGTGTAGGACCTACAAACATTTGTCTTTTTCTTTTACCCGCGACCCCCGTGTAAGGCTTTGTGACCCCCCTGGGGGTCAAGATCCACAGGTTGAAAAACACTGATATAGTAAAAAGGTTAGAAGTATGAAATAATCTAATACAGTAATCTTAATTTTTGCTTTTGTTATCTTTTGCCCAAGCAATGCTGGGCTCATATGCTAGTGAAAATATAAATGAATATATACAATATGCAAATAATAAAAACAATGGGATCGGTGTAGACAAATATTAAAATTAATAAATTCCAAAAATTTTTTTGTTTAAAAAAACCTTTAAGAACCACAAGTGACGTTCACTCTTTAATTCCGACTTCGATAGAGTTTAAAAAACTCTGGTTTTCTCTGTTTTTTTAAACTCTATCGAAGTCGGAATTAAAGAGTGAACGTCACTTGTGGTTCTTAGAAGTTTTTTTAACGAAAAAATTTTTAGAANGGTTATCTAATGACATTTAAATACTATATAAATATAAAAAAATTTTTGTGTTATTAATTTCGAATACATATTATTTCGAAACCTTCTCGTTGGCGCCATTTGATAAAGGCGCCTATGGCGAGGGCCACATTGGCCATACCCTATGGGACATTCCAATTTTCAACGCGAGTGTTGAGTGTTGAAGTCAACAATTTGACGTCATCAACGACGTTCCAACTCGAGTATGAAGTGCTTAGTTCCCATAATTCCATTCTCAGCAAGATGGATTCCATTCAAATGTTTTACCAATTACCCACAATTCATTGGAAAGTAGCAGTCAACATATCTGTTGACAACTTTCCGCGAAGACGCGTTTCTATCAGCCAATAACAGTTCGTCCGGTAGTCACGTGAGAAAATACAATCACGTGGTGTTTTAATGGCGGAAAGTTCCACGCGGTTAACCGAGATAACTAACATCAGAATAAAGAGGAAAGGATAATAAATTTAACACAAATTCTACACAAATAATCATATATAATTTAATTCAAAGAACAAAACAACCGAATCTTATTCGAAATAGTATTCTTTATCGAGGAATAAGCGTATTTTGTACACCAGTTCTTTATCGATCCAAGAAAATATCTCTAATCCAAATTCTTCGTTCGAATCTTCTAACTAAATAAAGCAAGCCGTACAAAACAAAATTTGTAAACACGTGGTTATCGACAATATCGGTATCATTAGCCATCTTGAATACTGAACGCATGCGCCGAAATGTAAGCGGATTACCACTTGTATGGCTGTGCTGCCGCGAGGCGAAGATGCGTTTGAGACACCGCTTTTCCTTGCCGCGCCGCATGTGTGCATCCGGCTTGCTTCTACTGTTTTTCGATACACGTCACAATTGAATTTAAGTCAAATTAATTAATAAAAATTGCAAAAATTAACATTCACTTAATGACCCACGAATCTGTTAAAGGTGCTTAACACGAATTAAATAACAGAAATTTATTAATATAATCTATTACAATATTAATATTTCATTTATTATTCATTATTAATTTTTTTCTTTTTAATTGAAGTTGTTTGTTTCTTCAAGTGGGAGAGATTTCTTTTTCATAAATTCTTTATTTTATTTTAAAAATAAAAAAATTCCTTTAGATATAAAATTTTTAAAGATTTGTTTTTTTGTACTATTCATTTTGAACATTATAAAAAGTTATTTCTAATTTTACGTTCTAAATTACTATCCACTGCCCACCAGTGGCCAAGCTGTTTTATTTTCTGAACACTGGTGAGTTCGCGCCTGGCCCGGACAGGCTGGACACGTGGAGCTTTCCAGGTTTTCTCCACGTCTGTAACGCCTGAATAGGTACCAGTTACTCTTATAAGACCACCCGGAAGGCATTAAAATTATAAAAAACTTACCTGTCGCCAACCACCAAACCACATTCCGGACAAATTGTGTCGCCGGCACTGTAGTCTTCGATCAATGCCACGTCGGGATGGTAAGGACACACTACTTTTGCCATGGAATTTCTGAAAAGATTGTAATTTTATTGTTTTGATAAAAAAACTTAAATCTTTTTTCATTTTATAATATTGTAAATGACACTGGCACGAACATGTATAATATTTGAAGAAATTGCATAAATTTCAATCCATTTTCAAATTAATCACACATGCTTAAGAGCAAAACAAATATGTCAATAAAAAACAAGAAAATTGCCTGTTTTCAATTCATAATAAATACCTCGCACTTCAAATGTTAGAGTTTAAATACTAAATTTAACAATAATTTACTTCTGAGTTCTAACGATGCTTTAAAGTTTGAACAGCACACGATGAAATAAAAGCACTTGAAGCATAAATGTGCTGTTGTGTGCCAACTCTTTCAACACATTCAGATGTTTTTTACATTAGTGCTTTTTTTACGTCGCCCCCAAAAATCTCTGTGTGTTTAGGACAACTATTAGAGAGACTTAAGAGATGTCTTAAGAGAGCAAAATTACAAGAAAAGGCCCCATGCAGTAGGATAAACTTTTACCTTTATATAAATTACCGGACATACGATCTTTCGACTTTTTCATTTGATGAAATAGTTAATACTTTGCGATTATTTTAATTAAAATCTCTAGAGTCCGCAAAATAAACGTTATATTAATATTTTCCTAAGTTATATTAATATTTTTCTAAGTTATATAATTTGAGTCATACAGCTATCGTAACTACGTATATATTGACGAAAATTTCGTACTTACCGTATAGAATGTATCAAAAAATATACGAAGTAACACAATGAAGAGATTTCAAAAGGTCTTGACTCTTCAAAATTCTTTAACCAAATGAACAGTAAACGTTTGAAGCCTCTGTTTCAAACCTTTCTATCTCAAAAGGAAACGATGAACTTTCACCCCTGCTAATAGTAAACTAGTCCATCGCCTAACAAGAGTGCCTTAATTACTGGGTGTAGAAGTAGGCTACTTATTGTGTTAGAGCAGTGTTTCTCAACGGGGGGCGATATCGCCCCTTGTGGGCGTTTTCCATGTTGAGGAGGCGATTAGTAACGATTTATATTTTGGAAGGGCGAAAAACAATTTTCTGGGCGATATAGTAAAACATTATATTAAAAATAATTAGATATTTTATTCGTTATATCGTACAATAATTAAACAAATGACATTATACTAGTCACTATTCTATTCCTTGCTATAAAGCCTTGAGAAAGTTTAATGTATGAACAAAAGTGTTTAAAATTGCCATTTGTCTGTAAAGGTTAGATACTTAGTTACTGTCTATTACAAAAATTATTGTTGTTACTTTAATTAAATAAGTAAGGGCTTTAATCGTTCGCTTTATTCATCAAATAACAAAATTTATATTTTTAAATTAAATGTTAATTCCGTGTCAACAGTGCTGGGCAAGCGATCTTTGTCTAGTGATGCCGAAAGAATTAAACGAATAAATATTGAAAATAATTTACGTATTTAATTCTCGAGAAACACAAAACGTATCTATTTTTTTGCAGTGCCATTATGAACAGTAGAACAAGTACAAACGATGAATCTCCAACATCTTCTCTATGCCAAAGTGAAGTTGTGTATATATTAGGAAATATGATCGACATAGTTCAACCTATTCTTCAATATTTAGGAGACGACGACTTAAAAAGGTGCCAATGAGTGTGTAATTTGTGGAAGGATGTTGTCAGACAGATCATGGCAAAAAGAGTGAGACTCGTTAATAAGGTAAAATTATCAATAAGTACATTCTTAAAGTAATTACTTGTATTTAATATTTAAAATGCTCGTTCTTGTATTATAGATATTTTCCTGGAATGTGACGACAGACTCCATTCTTCATCAGTCCGTTTTGTATTCTCGAATTAAAAGAAACAACGACAAATATCTCGTAGCAGAAATTAACAGAAAAGATATGCTAATATGAATCGTGTAAATCAATGCGCGGTAAGTATATATCAAATACGTACGAAGTTTTACTATTTGATTAGAAATTTTCTGAAAATTTAATTATTGATTTTAGAGGCCGAGAGTATATAGAACAGAAATTTAAGTATTTGTATACATTCACAAACGTAGCAATAATTCCACCATATTCAGGCTTTCGATTGCATTGTTTTCAATTCAGTTCTAAAGAACTTGAAAAGTACAGAGCAAATGGAATGAAGAATTGGACAGACCTCATACATATAACTACAGACCAATTAAAGTCCGTTTCGTGGTATGTGGATGGAAGTGTGGACAAATTCTTCCAGAAAATTACGACGTCATACGCTACAGCTGGAATATCCTGCTTTGATACAAGCCCAGCGAATTACAAAGGCAATTCTTTGTAATTGTCCTTTAGAAAGTATTTTTCTTAGTTTCTTCTATTATTTAATTAATTTAATGCCGATTTTTATTCTTTCGATATAAAGTACGTCCCTAAAGTACACGAGGAATCACGCTACATTTTATTATGCCTTCTGGTTATCCGTGGCTTATAAGGATACTGAGATACTGGGATACTGGTCATAGTATGGTTTAACCGAAAAGAATAATTTGTATTATATATATATAATGTAAAACTATGTATAACGAATGAATTTTGATTTAAAAATTAGAAGAGTAACTTATTTTTATTTCATCGAATATAATTAAATTAACTTTAGTTTAGCTTTGCCAGTAATTAATTACAATGTTTAACGTCATTCACTGAACATCGAATCTAAAATTTTCCCAGAGTTAAAACAATAGCACCACCTGCAGAGAAAAGAGCCTTTCTTGGATAGCAGTTCTACGAATCAAGTAAACCACTTAGGACAATAAACAGGAACACCTGGAATAAATGGACCGAAAGACTTCCTGTCTTTCGGTCCATTTACCCCAGATTATTTTTACGTGTTTTAGCTGGCAACACTAGATCGTCCATGAAAGGGAGCCAGTATTTAAACGAGGCTTAATTTTCTAATTTTTAACGATACAATAGCGACGATTATTATTTTTAAAAATTTTTGTTAGGCTTAACATCGATGAAAATTCAACGTGAAGTAGGTTAATAGCGATATACTAATATACTAATTACATGGGATATAATAATATACTACACTAATAATGGATTTTTTCATACTTTTCGGTTATCCGACTTTTCAATTATCCGACCAACTCCAGTCCCCAATTGTGTCGGATTATCGAGACTCTACTGTATGTCTATATGTATTTAAAGGAAATTTGATAAACAATAAAATCACGTGCTATACAGTGCTTATACTAAAAATGCTTCTCTACCTTTTAGTGTTTTTTTTTTAGTAATCTAAGTAATGATAAATCATTCTGAACAGCTTGATTTTTTGAGGAATAAATAGCCGACAGTGCACTGCAGAATATTTATTTTGTTCCATAGTTTACGAAAAAAGGCTAGCATCTAATCATTTCCCTTGCTTGCATCTGCTACAAAGTCTCAAATGCGCAGATTAACTTAGGGGACAGACCGTTACAATCACATGAAACTACTTTTCGCTTATAATAAGCAGTGAAACTCCATTGTTAGAGTCAACACTACATGCTATCAGTGCCCTCTAATAACGGTAGTGTAGAGACTCGCTCATTGCCAGATTATATAGACTATTATTAGAATTGCTTTTTCATTTTTTTTCTTATATATATATATGTTACTGTGAATGACCGAAATGGGGGGAATGTCAACATTCACACAGTTGTTTGTGGTGAATGTCAACATTCAGACAGTTGTGTGTGTCTACATTCACCGGCGAATGTCGCCATTCACAAATATTGGTCTTTCACAGTAACATATATATATAATAAAGATGGTTTCATTAAATTCCTATCCATTTAATATTTAAAGGCTGTATAATAGTCTTTAACATTGTATTACTTACGATTATATTGCTTTCTAAAAGAAAAAGAAAGAAATATCTAGACAAGAATATTGAAACTGTTATTTTGTTTATTCTTTAAACTTCTGTACAGTGCATTTGTTTAATAGAATTGCACAATTAGGGTTTCTCAAACGGGATCCCGGGATCCCGGTTGTTTTTTTAACCCGGGAAATATCCCGGGATATTTTTCTTATCCCGGGAAATCCCGCAAATTTCTTAAAAATTCACTTTTTTCTTNGCCAATGATAACCTTTTGCGAAAAAAAAAATTGAATATATTAATCACACTCAATCAGTTCTTTTAGTGCTTTTAAACCCCTGTTTTTTATTGTTTCTTGCAAATTTTTTAATTGGTTACATTTTTTTGTATTGATTTATTCAATTTCTTCATATAAATTTTTAAGCATAATTTTGCTGACAAATGAACTATTTTGGACATCCGAATTTCATTATGTATATTACAAGTTTATTGTGATATTATTTAGAAATATTGTGTTTAAAGTTTCTAAAATATTGCTTTTGTACATAAACTCAGTAAGAACTATATCAGAAATATAAGCCAATTTTCAGAAACATTTTAAAAAAGAATTAGTAGGATAAGTAAAATCGTCATCCACATTACTATTCCTATATTCTTTAAAATGTGTGTACATAGTTTTTTCTGTTAATGTTTTTGTTTCATCTAAAGTGATTTAAAACATTCGTTATATTTAAATCATCTAGAGCAGGGGTGTCCAACGTTTTTGTTCCTCTGGGTCACATTGGAAGAAGTCATGGAGTTTTGGGCCACAAGTATATTATATATTCTTGTGGCCCAAGTAAATTTTGGCTTAACCCTTAAATATACAAGTATATTTAAGGATTAGCATATTCTAGATTATAGTAATAAGATTATTACACAAACACGTTGTTTA
>NW_019385759.1:147873-152525 GCF_000671375.1 Centruroides sculpturatus
TAAATAAAGCTGAAGTTGTGACTCAAAGGATTATAGACCCAAATTTGAGAAAAGGAGAGAAAGGCCAAAAGATAAAAAGTAGTGAGGAAGGTTGGAAAATTAAGGGTCAATATTGGCATAACAGAAGATCTACTTAACTTTTCTCACTACTTTTTATCTTTTGGCCTTTCTCTCCTTTTCTCAAATTTGGGTCTATAATCCTTTGAGTCACAACTCCAGCATTATTTATCAATAGTAATCCTTCCTCATTCACTCATCTCCAAATATTTGAAAATATTTCCTTTTCACTCAAAAATAAAATATGTATAAAAGTTTACGGCTTTGTGAAACTTCTTTTTTGAGTTTATGCCGTTGAAATAAATAAATAAATAAAATAAAACAATCTGTCGGTTTAGTTTACACGTTTATTGGGCAGCACTGGAACTTGTCTTGGGCCGCGGGTTGGACACCCCTGATCTAGAGCACTTTGTGAAGCATATCCATCAAGATAGGCTAAAATATTTTTGTCTACGTAAGAAAAATTTTATAAGTTTGTTTCTACTAGTTTAAAATCATTGAAATGTTCATCATATTCTTTGAAATTCTTCTTTTTTGGAACTTCATCTTTACTATCAGAAAGACCAGTAATTAAATTTCGAATAAATTCATAATGATCTGCTCCACAGTTAGGTAATTTATTTTGAATGCATATATTTAGAAATTCCAGGCATAAAGTACTTTGTAATTCGCGTGCTGTTGGATTTTCTCCATTACCTCTTAAGCCTGCATGAAGAAATTATCCCACAAGATATAATATTCAATAAATTAATCTTAATACTTTTACTACACAATATAAATTTCAATACCAAAAAATAAAAATTTGTAACTAAACAAAGGTAAGATTTGTTAGAATAAATGTTTATATTAATACAATCATCAAATTAGATATTTAAAAAGAATTCATTGAAATATAATTATGGCTTAATAGGCCTATATTTCATATGTAAATTACACTATAATTTTTTGAAGATATATATATAATTGCTACTTAGTATGTTAACCACTTGTATAGTAATAAATTATTGAATAGCTAACAGCATTTACCTGTAATGCGACTAAAGAAATTTTTCATAAAGTCTTGATTTCATCTTCAGGTCAAGAGAAACCTAAATTCACTATTCTTTAAATCCTCAAACAGCATCAGCATTGCATTTAATGTTAGAACCTGATCCATATAAAACTTTATACAGAAAATTTTTTCATTCTGGTCTATATTGTTTCTATATTGAAATTTCATTAATAAATTATTTCCATAATGTAATATGTGGAGAAGAATCTTGCCATACACAATGAAAAGGTTTTCCATGCATTTGGTTTTCACAACAGCAGAATGACTAATTTTCATTGAAGATAATCCTGTGGCATAAATGTGCTTATGGGATAATTTTGGTGCAGAATGGCTGTGTTCCTTTTTGTTTAAATTATAAAAATCTTCACCATGTTGAAAAGATATTATTTCATCTGATGTTTAAAACAGAAGTATTCCCAAAAAAAAACAATACTAAAAGATAATAAAAAAAATCACACATGTTTTCTTTGTTATATACTGTATACATAATTTCTGTATTTTTACATAATATGCTTATGACACTATTTTGTAATTATTTGAAATCTTATGGTCTGCAAGATATAATATATCTTACATATATTAGTTATTATTATATTATTATATTAGATATAATATAATATATTATATCTAATATAAGATGTAATATGTAATATCCAATGTAAGATATATGTGAGATTTTGAATACTCCCACTTAATTAATTGAAAATTTATATCAAATCAATAACTTTTAGAAATAATATTTCTGATTTTGATGAAAAAAATTTAATTTCAAAAATGAAGGAAACTGGTAAAACATGTTTCCTTTTCAACGGAAGTTCCACACCCTTTCGTTTTTCCCTTATCTTCAAAGATTTGAGTCACCTAACAAACAGTCACCCCTCTATAAATCCCCACTCATCCTGCTCACGTGGGAAAAATACAATGTTCCCATTGGAGGAAAACCTCAAAAAAGGGGATTCTTTGGTATTGTTAGGGGAGTACTCCCAAACTTCTCAATGTAAGAAGATATATTCCATACCATCTCCCTACAGCCAACACCCATAGCCAGGAGTGTGCCTAAATCTCCATAGTACAGAAGACATATTCCATAGTAGCTCCATATAGACAACGCCAAATCTTGTAAATTGAATTATTTGATGAAGTGCCTCCTTCAAAGTACAGCTGTCCCTTGATAGTCCTACGTTTAGTAATCCAACATGCTCACTAGTCCAACGCACCTTCTGTCAAGGTACCCATCCTCGTTATGTGTCTGCTTGCACAGAAGCATGTCACAACGTGAATCTCCCCACCCAATTCTTACACGATGACATACATTTCGTGTGTTTTCCGTGAGCAGTTCTGTTCGAACAGTTGGAGTAGGGAATATTGTAGGCTACTGCTAGCAAAACAATGCCAAATATGTAATCACTTTTGGTAATCCAACACCCCTTTGGTCCTATACATGTTGGATTATCAAGGGACAGCTGTACTAAGAAAAGAAAGAAAAACTGAACAAGAACCAAGATTAATTAAAGAACTTTATCATTAGACAAATATAAAGAGAAGACATCAAATTATAAAGTCATTGAGGTAGTATGATTCTAGAACAAAGTGTAATCTCTCTGTCCTGCAAAATAGATAGATAGAATTTTTATAATTATAATCTCCATTTTGTTTTTGATTTTGTTTATTAAATATTCTTTTGTGAGATCCGAAAGGCCCTGGGTCTAATTTGTTAGTTTTTATTAAATATGTTTAAATATAGACACGAAATATTACTTCGATTTGTGAAAAAAAAATATTGTTTTAGACGTGGGAAAAACCAGATAACAAATGTTATTTTCTTTCATCGAAGAGAACATCCTCTGTTTTTCCGTATCTGGTTAAAAATCTCGCTCAGATGGGAAATGGTTACCCCTCATTCATCCCCCTTTTCGTCCGTTCTCACGAAAGAGTTACTGGCCGAGGATTGGTCGAAATTCAGGAGATATAAGGAAAATCTAGTCCAAATTCGGGGAGTTCTTCGACAGATCTGAAGCATCTAAACTCCACGCAGTTTCCCTCCTGATGGCCAACGCCCATAAACGGAGTCCGAGAGACTAAGTCCCGAGTCTACACGTAAAAGTGATATTTTTATATTTTGTGCACGAATTGATCTCCTATATGAAAATAATATGAACTCTATCTACAACGTGTCCTTTACCTACAGTAACGAAGACGACGACAACGAAACAGGTCGTATGTTTAAAATAATTTTGTGAGCTCTCTCTCTCGAACGCGCATTAGCATAGAAAAAGTCGTAACCTCTAGCTTGTCGCTAAATGGTTGTAATCGAATTTTTGTATTCGTTTGTTTGAGATTTATTAAATTTACTCTTGTTTTATTTTATAAGAATGTCTCCTCAATTTATTCCGAATCAGATCGAAAACGCGTGTTAATCCGTGTATAATAAGTTTGATTAACTGGTGTCAAGGAATCCTGACGAACGTCTGAACTTCGCGGTTCAGATCATCTTTGTTTACGCTCTCCTATAAAAAAAAGGTTAGAGACCTGGTCTTACCGACTAGTGCCCGTAAGTGGCGTAGACTAAGACCTACGTCCTGGTAGATCTCACACCTGGTGTCAGGAGTGGGGTTCGAAACTACATAAAACCCCCTAATAGACTCTCACATGTGGTGTAGCAGGAGTGTGGTCTCGAGCTTAAGAAAATTCCCTAATACACTCTCACATCTGGTGTCACGGGAGTGAGTTTGGAATTTTAGTAATATAGTAATCGTAATAATATCTCACAAATAATATAATTGTATAATATAATCAGAGATCTGATTCGGAGGTGATAAGTCTGGAGAGATAAATTTTTAAGATAATCTTTAAATTAATAATAAGTTAACATAGAAATAAGTTAAAAATGGATAGAGATAGAGAAGAACCTCCGCGAGCTACATTAGCTGGTAATCCAATAACGTTAGGTGGACTGGGTGGAATGATTCCCCTCTTACCGGTCTTCTCAGGGGACGCAAAGGGTCCAAAGGTATCAGAATTTTTCGATACGTTAGCGGATGTGACTAGAGTAGCAGCATGGTCGAAGGCACAGATGCTAGCTGTAGCTAAATTAAAATTGACTGGCATTGCCCGGGAATTCGTGCGTAAGGATCGGCGAGTAAAGGACGTAGATGATTATGAGGAATTTAAGAAAATAATGTTAGAACGTTTTGAGAAGGTCCCTTACCCATATCGAATCCAGAAATTCTACGCGTGCGTCCAAGCCAGAGATGAGGACGTACAGACATTCGCCGTACGACTCCAGGCCTTAGCCGAGGAGGTTGAGATTGAACACGAAGGCGCGAACGAAGCCGAAATAGAAGTCATAAAACGAGTTAAAGAAAAGGAACTGGACGAGAGGTTGAAAGTCCAATTTATGAATGGTGTAGACCTCCGGATAAGAAAAAGGATTATGTCCAGAGAACCCGAGACCTTTGACCAAGCATTGAAAATAGCAATAAATGAGGAGAATATCGAGCTCCTCACTTCCCACCCTAGGGGTCTTTTAAAGGTAATAAAAGAA
>NW_019385759.1:153788-171395 GCF_000671375.1 Centruroides sculpturatus
AAAAACAAAAAATCGCATCTAAAATAGTACAGTAGAAGCCGTTTTTCCGGTTAAGCCTTAATCCTCTCCCTCTCCCCCCGCGGGGGAATTTCGAAAAATCCCTTCTTATTTTGCATTCCCATGGCATACCCTATTAAAACGCAGATAAAAACAAAAAATCGCATCTAAAATAGTACAGTAGAAGCCGTTTTTCCGGTTAAGCCTTAATCCTCTCCCTCTCCCCCCGCGGGGGAATTTCGAAAAATCCCTTCTTATTTTGCATTCCCATGGCATACCCTATTAAAACGCAGATAAAAACAAAAAATCGCATCTAAAATAGTACAGTAGAAGCCGTTTTTCCGGTTAAGCCTTAATCCTCTCCCTCTCCCCCCGCGGGGGAATTTCGAAAAATCCCTTCTTAGTGTGCGTTTTTATGACGTACCCTAACTGTGTACCAAATTTCACCTCCTTAGGTTAAGCGGTTTGCCCTGGGCGATGATGAATCAGTGAGTCAGTCAGTCAGGACAAGTAATTTTATATATTTAGATAAGTAACAACGATTCTACATTCCTTGAACAAATAGTATACAGATGGAAGAATGAAATTAAATTTCTGAAAATATTATATAATAATTAATTAGAGAGTGAGCAATTTCAAGCTAATTAGTGATCTGGAAGACAATAATTATCCTGAAATCGAATGATTTAGCTCTCAAGAGAGTTAAAAATTCTTAGAAAATGAAAGAATTCGGTGCTCAGAGACTATCCTAATAGAAGAATTCCTTGTAAGAGTAGACTTTTATGATTAACTGTTACATGTTAATCATAATTAACAAAATTATTCGTATTTCTATCTGTAGTGTCACATAATTTGATGCACAAGTGGTATAGAAACAAGTGGGAGTCCATGAATTACTGTGCACGTAATTAAAAAGGGAAGAATTTTGCCAAAAGTACGTCTTTGTACACAATAAGGAGGGAAGGATCTAAAGCAGCTGAAAACTGTCGGAATTAATGAACGGACCCTTATAAAATATCGTGATTTATTCACCAAAATCCCAATCATTTTTATTGTTAATACATGAACAATTAATTCATTCTTGAAGAAAAATAAAATGAAAATTTATAGGAAAAGATATTTTACGCGGTAATTTATGTTAATAATTATACAGGGTAATTATATATTGCCCTATTTAATTAACATAAACTGCAAATTACAATTAAATTTTTTTTATTTTTTATTTGTGTGGAAAAGTATGTTAAATTCAATACTTCTTTATAGGTATTTTGCTATTTGTGGCAGTTGAAGGAAAGGGCTTGGTAAGTGTTTACAATCATAAATTAGAATAATCGATAGCAGTCATCGATTGGCTAATTAGTTAATTGGAAATCCCTTCAATTATAATTAAACGAGTTTGTAATTAATTTCAATGTTTAACGTTTTGAAATACAAAAATTTAGTTTCCTTGCGTTTTATTTTAGTGATATTTCTACAATCGATTTATTTTACAGACCGAAGTAGTCAAAGACGATGATGATACTGATATTTGGAAAGTCGTCGAATTTATTATAGAAGAGTTTGTCGACGTTCTTTATCAGTTTTTCGTGGAAATTTTGACAGTAGTGCAACCTGTCCTGGAAAAAATAATTGGAGAGATAATAGATGTATTTGCTATACTATTGACACTCCTGCACTCTACTTTAGAAACTGTTTAGTATTTGGGTGTTCAGTATAATTTTTGAGAGAATTTTTATTAATTTTACTGAATATAAAATCACAATTAAAATATCAATGTATGTACTGTACAGTTCAAATTCACTTGTAATTTTTCGATTATAAATAAAGGAATATAATATAAAAACAATTTTGTATCTCAATTGTAAGATTGTTAAGCCCGTGCTTGGTTTTTGTTCGGTTTTTCGGTTGCACATAAGCCAAGAGCTAAGCTTTTTGTAAGTTACATCACAAAACAAAAGAAACTTTGTTTTGTGATGTAACTTACATCTTGTCCGTCCACTTCAAAACTTAATAACTCTCATGCCTTTTGTCGAAATTTTCTTAAATTCTGCAGGGAGGTTTGCCTATCGGGGGCATTGATGCTATTAAATTTTCATGGTTAAAGTTCGATGACAGGGCTCGTGTGTGGTATCTCGAGTGAGGACGAACTTAATGATTATTTTTACTCGTTATTAGCATTTATATTTTTCTTTTTAATAAAACTTATTTCTATCCTCAAAACTAGGCTTTTTACCACTTTATAATATATGTAAAAGTTACTTTTTATAACATCACGTAAACAGATGACGTCACAAACAATTTTTACTTTGAGTTTTTTTTGTATATATATATACTCTTTCCACCCTGTGGGCACTAGGAGGACGTCCTATAACAGGCCCGTTAAGGGTTCGGCCAGACCTACAATGGGGTGACCGGATGGTGAGGGATGGGGCCCGACGTATCCGAACGGACCAACCCCCCCGAAAAATTCCTGGGGATTTCTTGGCCCGTCCGGATCCGATCCCAAGTTCCCCAGAGCAGTAAGCTGCCACCTTGACCGCTCGGCCATCCAGCCGTCGTTAAAGTTATTAATTAAATTTTATATTCTAGAATAATTGAAAATAATCGGACTTTCTAGTTGTCCCATTAACCTCTTATTTTAATCCGGGAAAATCGAGCAAGATGAACGTTTGAGGGGCGTATTTTTTATCAGATGATTGCAGTACTGTGGAATGGGCCTTTTTCCGCACTAAAAACACTAAAAAGCCCAGGGGTAGTATGTATGATAGCTTGTTTACTTTCTACTAGTCCTATGTGATGCTCATAATGTCCATTTGTGAAGGGCTCATAAATTACGTGTTTTATGTCGTCTGCAAACTTTATTATGTGTCATTTATAATATTGATGCTTATATACTTACCGTTCCCATTTTACCAAGCAGAAAATAAGAATGATAGAAAAGTCAAGTGTTAGAAACTTGACCCAAATAAACCAAATTCTTCGATTTTGCAGTTATGCAGAGGAAACGTAGAAGCAGCAATAGAGAATTCAACGACAAAAAGCTCCAAAAAATTTAAAATAAAATTTAGAATAATAATGTAGTGGAACTAGTATTGCTGTAAGCAAAGCTAGTTTAAAATACGTATTTTAAAACATACACTATGCCTTCAGTTTTAAAATACTTGGCAAAATCTAGCCCATTTCTGCAACACATGTTTGCAGAGTCTGTGTTACCTAATATCACTCCTCTTACATGGTGGCAGTCATTACGTGACAGAATTGATGAACCTGTTTTAAAATTAGTTACACAACTGCACACAGCAGTGGCTTCTTCAACGGGAATTGAAAGAATTTTCTCTACCTATGGACTTGTTCATTCAAAATTTAGAAATCGACTTGGACAGGAAAAGACAGCAAAGCTTGTTAAAATTTTCAAGCACCTAAACAAACACTACTGAGCGTTGTACATTCTGAAAATAAGAAATTCTTCAAGCTGCAGAAGCCACTGCTGTCAATCCTGTTTTGGTATTTGTACATGCAAATCTTAAAAATGCCATTACATAAAGAAACATTTAAAAATGCTATATTTTATATTAAATAAAACATTCTGTACATTCTTGAGTCTTACACTAACAATTTTCTGTTTTTTTTTTCTTTTTCTATTTTACTAGATCAAGTGTTTTATTTCCAAAACCAAAAAACAAGTTTTAAATGTTTTAAAACATTTGTTTTAAAAAAATGTTTCAAATCCAATGCCTATATTTTAAAACATGTTTTAATAAATGTTTTAAAACATTTTTTTTAATCATGCCAACCCTGGCTGGAACAATTTGGCATGGAAGGACAGTATACTGGAGTGAAATTGATGAAGGTTCAAAAGATGCTCATTGCCTGGAGAGCAATGCGCTTAACTTCTTCTTAGACCTACTATTCCAGATTTAAAATTTTGAATTATTTTATTATGGCCAAGAGAAAGGCCAAAGTAGAATGTGTTAGTTAAATTATGTTAGAATAGTTGCTTATTTACTACTGTTGGATCCTGAATAACTGGGAAGTAAAGTTTATATGTCCTATACTCAGAAAACTATTTATAACAGAGGAGACTTACAGACTAGCTATTATTAAAATGACACATAAAAACACAAAACATAAACATACACAACACAATTTTTTTCTAATCTACTGCTAAAAAAACAAATAAGAAGGAGCCACTCACCAGATAGGGGCGAGCCTGACCTTAAAGAAGAAAGAAAAGCAAGGCCTGGACAGTCTGAAGGAGGCAACAATAAGCTCACTAACTAACGTAATACTAAATACAGATATTAAATAAAATAACAGACAATCGGACAAATAAAATTTTTCCCCTGCTAAAATTAGCCCAGAAGAGTCATAACAGCGTATATTAGTAACAATACAAAAGAAAAAAACTAGTATTTAAAAGAAAATAGAAAAGTTGCGTATGTGACAAAAATGTAATTTTAACAGAGTGTTCGAATAACTCACAAGGAGTGAAGAGTTTTTCTTGGATTATTTGAATAATTTGTTATTCTTAGTTTTGAAAGTTACTTAATTGCAGATTAGTTGGGTTATTGTGTATGAAAGGAAAAGAAATTTAGCATATTTTATGAGTAAGACAAAAAGGATTCAAACAGCAAAGATAGAATGTTAGCAGTAGGAAGGAATTAGTATAATATTCTATTTATAGTAGCTAAATCTATTTTGTTTGACTCACCTAAAAAGTACGTGTTTGTATTTATTACTAGAAGAAAATAATTCATGGTGTCTGAATAACTTAACATCTATATAGGTACTAAACTTAACAGTCAGTTGCGCAGCACGTTACCAGAGACAAGTAAGTAATTAAATAGACGGCACTCTCAGCACTAGGAAGCAAAGGGCGCAAACACAGTAACGGGCAAGGATAGACAGATAGGCAACAGGCGGCTGGTCTACTACAGATAAACCGCGACAGACAAAAATGCCGATTGAAAAACGAAGTCCAGGAAACGGACTACGGGGAGGCTCTTCCGGAGAACCATTTCTGACAAGAAGGAACGGGAGGACAATGCGCTTCCAGTAACGGACCTCCATACCTGACGCACGTCTAAGAAAGGAAGGATAAAAAATCCTGCTCAGCCACTTACAGAGTAGTAGGGGTGGAGGACAGCAGAGAGAAGGCGTCCTCAACAGTAGAAGCCAAAAGATCTAACGATGTAAACCAAAAAAGAGCAACAGAAAAAAGAAAGGGAAGAACAATGACTTTAAATCAGTACTAAAACAGAAGGAAAGGAAACAAGGAGATAGGGAGAACCCGTCATCCACCAAGTGGCACTGATCCTAAGGTTCAGACAAGCGAGTAGAGGGAAGACAGCAAAGGATCTCAGGGGAAAAGAACACGAGCGGCACGCAAACATCCTCACCGTAGTGGCTGTGGATGTTCCAACACGCCAAGTAAAGCAGAAAGAATGCCACTCGCTGCACTGGTAACAGCGGCGACTACCTGGTCGACGCAAGCCAAATGCCGAGCTCAGAGCACGACACAGTAGCTGAAATCTCCAGAAGACGCGTTTTAAAGAACCAAGAGTTACGCATAGATATACACACTCAAACGCGCGCTTCTGGCCAAGCTCGCGTCAAACGAGCGTTGATAGATTTTGGTTAGAACGCGCGTTTCGCGGACGTCAGTCGCGCGCTTTGAGATACATGTGCTGCCATGTTATTGTACAGTACATTCGATCGGGCGTTTTCGGGTAGAGTGAACGCACGTTGGCCGAAATGGAAAACGATCATTTCGATACTGATCTATTTATTGATGAAATCTAAAAGAGACCAGCCACCGTCAAATCATTTTATAGATATTCTAAAAGATTTAAAAACTTGGGTTCATATTGTAGTTTATTAGTTAGTTTTGGATATAACGTAACAAACATTCCATGCATCAGTCTATCTCGTAATATTGGGTGCACCCAAAATTCCCTTTGCCTTTGCCATCGTCTTTTATAGCGACAATGGAGGAGGCACACACAAGCAATTATTTTCATGTCCATTTCCAAACTGAGCCAGTGCAAACGCCGAGCTAAACGCGCGGTGTGTACGCTGCTAATGCGCGTTTAACGCAACGCCTAATGTGTACACAGTCTTAACCTATCCCCTGTTAAAATTTTTCTCTGTTGCGTGTCACTTCGCGTTGGATTTTCGTCGATGTTAAGCCTAACGAAAATTTTTTAAAATAATAATCGTGGCTATTCTATAGTTAAAAATTATTTCTTTATTTTGCACAAACAAAATAAATATATTGAAAAATATAAAAACAAAAAAAGTTATATTTCGGAAGTTAATCTAGTATCAAAAATGTTCCGATTCATACATGTCGAGAGGGTAGTTAAGGACGCGCTAGTATTTGAACGAGGTTCCCCCATCGTGAGCTATATTCTAGGACAGTGTTTCCCAACCTTTTTTTGTGCTATGCCCCACCTAAGCCTTTCTAAAATTCTTATGTCCCCCTAACATATACAGAGGCTATACTGTTAAACTCTGGACGAGTCCATTTTCGAATTGCTCCTTAACAATCCAATTGTCCCCTCCCGTGGGCCGTGGGCCCCACGTTGGGAAACACTGTTCTAAGACCTTGCATCGTGAATGGCGATTTTTGCTTCATCTCGTCGGAGAATGTAGCCCAAGAGGCTGACATCTCCAGATAAACCCAAGAAAAAGAATGTCGGAACGTTTTTGATACTAGATTAACTTCCGAAATATAATTTTTTTGTTTTTATATTTTTCAATATATTTATTTTGTTTGTGCAAAATAAAAAAATAATTTTTACGATACAGTATGGTCGAGCCAGTGCTGCCAGCCAAAACGCGCCAAATATTGCAACGCCACAGCACTAGCAGAAATTTGAATTTACCGACTGGAACGCTTTAGGTTGATCGGCATTCGGATAATCGATGCTCTACTGTACTTTTTTCTTTTTTCTTCATTTGGCACTGCAGACGCTCGTAGAGAAAAAAGTACTGGGTATAGAAAGCTCAAATTTTAAAGTTAAGCCTTTCTCGTTATTGGTGAGGTGCTGGCCAAATTTCTGTGTCGATAGGTCAAAGTTCACGGGAATTCCCCATAAAGATAATTCAGTTCTACGGAATAATTGTATGCTTATAAAAATAAAGTTGGATGGAAACAAATTAATTTTATTTAATAGTAGGCTGTCGCCTTCATAGTCACGACTATATCATCATTATCATCATCATCAAGAGAAAGAAATGTTCCCTAGTTTCATTGTAGGATTTTTTTATTCATCACGTTTTTCAAATCGATGTTTTTATCAGTATTGCAATGAGAGTTGGCAACCCTAGCTCAGAGTGGGTGGAAAGAGTTTTTAAGAAATATACATATATCATTATCATACAAGGAGATAAATTGTTACAGTATTTTATTTTTTAAATAACTTTTTATTAACAAATATTAATATTAACAAACAATAACAATCAAAATAAAAAATAAAAAATTATTAAAACTTCCGCTACTCTGGTGAGAAAACACATAAGATCTCGTAATACGAATTACTGTATAAGAGAACAATGTTGCCACGTCTACCGAATTTTCGGTAGATCTACCGATTTTGGGTCCGATCTACCGATTGAAGCACCAAATCTACCGAAAAGTTTACGATAATTCAAGAAAAAAATTTTTATTTTCAATGTATCTAAAAATTCTCAATAAAACATTTCTTTGTACCTTCATTTCTTATATATTGTAAGAGACTTTATTGCAAAGATTCTGTCTCGTTTTGTTGAGAATATCTTGGGTCTGCCCCATTCTTCAGCTAATGTAGAAAGAATATTTTCGTAAATAAATCTGTTAAACACGAAACACGGAAATAAACTGAGCTTTGAAACAATCACCGGCTTACTTTTTACTAAACAATTAATTGGATAAAAATTACTGTTACGATTTTCCTGTAAAAGATAATTTAATTTTAAAAATAAGAAACAGAGTGTTTAAAACATACAAACGGAAAATATTGAATAATAATAATTATTATTATTAATATCTGAAAAATAAAAGGTAATACTGTATTTTGTTAGAAAAATACGACAAAATATACAGTACCTACTTAATTAATAAATTATTATTTTTTTACGTAAGTGTTGTGTGTTAGTTTTTTTGTTTTTTATTGTTTTATAATGTATAATAAAATAAATGACGATAAAGAATGTTATTGTTTATGTGCAATCTCCTTTCTGCCACAAAAAGTCGATTTACCGAAAAATACCGAAAATTGCCTAATGAATCTACCGATGGCAAGCAAATCGGCATGGCAACACTGTAAGAGAACAAGTTTACGAAAGCTCCCGGTGTATCGCATGTGACATTTGTCACGAGGTTTACGTCCACGGTGAATTCTAGTTTACGACTGATTCTTCACGTTTAAGCAAGAAGTTATGAGTTTAGGAAAAGCTCAGTAAGTATTATATACGAAAATTAATTAGTTAATTTTTTTAATTATTTAATGTTACGTTAAAATTATTTGCATAGTGGAGATAAGTGAAGAAATTGTGCTGATGTATACGATAATTAAATTTAAATCTTGCATAATTTGTTGAAGTCGAGGAATTAAAGCCCTATCGACACAATTCTTATGATTTATCGTACATTTATTATAATACGGTGCACTCTCGCTAATCCGGCCTCTCGATTATCCTGCATGTCCTTTAGCATGATAACTTACATGCTTCTATTTGCATGAAAATGTCAGTCGTGTCACAAATCCTATTTTCCTGTTTAGTCCAGTTCCATTTCTGTGTATGGTATTGCATGTTAGTGGGCCATGTTATTTGCCCTTCCACCTTTGAAAATCTGTTCTGAAAGTTAATAGATTGAGTTCGTTGCCCATAGGTGTGGCTTTGGCAAGGTGTGTGCATTCCTTCATGTGGGGATCAGCTGAATTATGTTGCAGATCCCGTTTTTTTTTGTATGCTCAAGTTTCATTGTGTGTCAGAGAACTGTATTATATACCCTCTTGCCTCCAAAACTGAATCCATATACCAAAAGGCAGTGGACAATGTATGCTCTGTAATTTGGCATCTGTCCATGTGATTAACAGCCGGGTTGTTGAGTCCATCTACATTTGAACAAAGACATGTACAGAATTTTGTGTAAATATATATAAATATTTTATTGTTGCAATAAATGCCAAGTGTTGAAATAGAAACACACCTTGTGTTAGTGAATCAAAAACATTTTTGCAATAATTAAATACATTTTTGTTGTTTTGCATTAAGTATTAAATAAGTTATTAAACTGGAATAATTTGCTGATTTTAATATTATAAATCTTAGGAAAAATTAATAATGCAAAGTAATCATTAATTGGAATTGAAGTTATACGAACTTTGTCGGAAGATATACCTGAAATACAATATAAAGTCGAGATTTATATTAAACTATCTTCAATAATTTCAAATTGTTGAACTTTAGAAAGATTGCAAGACAACTATGAGATATACATTGATATAATGTTACTTTACTATTTTATCAACTACAGACAAATGATAATGTTGTTTGAACAGTTATTTATCATATTATTACATTGATGATGTTTTCTTAAGGTATTATCATTTTAGTTTAAGGCTTAGTTTAGTAACTTAGACTAAACTAACTTAGTTTAGTCTAAGTTAGTTTTTAACTAGTTTTTTTTAAGTTAACAAGCAATTTAATAAGTAAAAGAATTAAAGTAAAAAAGTTTTTCATTTGATTAATGTGAAAACAGCTCAAAGTTCTTTTAAAATAACAAAAAACGTAAAGTCCAGCAAAACATTATTTATAAATTTCTCACTGGCACTTCTGGGCATCTGAGTCATCGTACATATCCCGACAACAGACCCTGGTCGTTCAAACGTGCTAGAGAGCAATTTGTAAATAAAGATGAACTTCAGAAAATCGGATTGATTTTTATTTATCTTTGTTAGCTTTTCTTTTGTTACCAACTTAGAGGGAAAAATGATCTGTAGTGAAACTTGAACTATTCTTGGCTATTTTTCTCCAATTAATTTCGCATATCAGAGTGGCTTCTTACTAATTCTGAGCTCTAAATTAGGTTCTATATACACGGTCTTCCAAAAAGTCTATCATGTAAGACCAACATTCTTTGGTGATTATCAAGATGAAATATCAACTTTCGATTTTATTTTCACTTTCCTCTGAC
Organism: Centruroides sculpturatus; assembly: GCF_000671375.1. Classification (NCBI taxonomy): domain Eukaryota; kingdom Metazoa; phylum Arthropoda; class Arachnida; order Scorpiones; family Buthidae; genus Centruroides; species Centruroides sculpturatus. The sequence continues at coordinate 163,969 of NW_019385759.1, forward strand.
ATTCAAGGCTGTCCACTTTTCCAGTTGCAAAAGCATCCTTTCTCCTGGGAATGTGGAATGTCAATACCACAGAAGAATGTTTGTCTTAGAGAGTGCACCACTTTGAAATTGTCTGTGTAACTCATATTGCACAATGACTGGTTCCAATCTTATGAATTGCAGAATGCAAAATGCCTTCTCTGCTTCACTGTCACCATTTTCATTTATAGCTCTTCCTAGATATAGTAGACAACACATTTTGAATGCAGATGAAATTTGGACGGTTACTCTATAAATTGGTGTACACATCACATACTTTTCGGATAATAATGATTAACATAACCAATACCATTTTAAAATGACTGTCTTCTTTCGGAAGACACTGTATATGATTTTATAAAAGCTTGACCTGTATACATTGTATTAACCTTGCATGCATTGTAGACAGTACAGTGTTTATAGACTTCCAAAATTTGATGACATTTCTATTATCTGTTATAACCATTAACTTATTAAAATTGATAAAATGGTGTTTGGTAAGACAAAGTTAATTCAGTGTTTTTATAATAATTTGATTAGTCTTTCAAAAGGTATATAATATGAGAGCCCAAGATGGTATACATCAAGCAATACTTAGCAAATAAGATTATGATAAATGTGAGAACTGGAAACTTTACTCTTGTAGTACTCTATTTTTAGAATAAAAATTTTGCATAAAATACAAAAAAATTAAAGTCAAATGCAGCAAAAAAACAGATTTCATGACAGAAATAAGTGAGTTTAAATAGTTTACACTTTAAATTTAATGTTTAAAATGATTTTGAAGTCTTCTACATATTGCTTTTTCTAATTGTTGGAACACATTAAACACTAGCAGAATTGCCTTTCTATGTAGGTTCTTCTCTGTGTATTTATATGCAAGTGTTTTGAGTTTCTCTGGTATCAGATGCTTGTAAAATTTTTCTTGTAAAAATAAGTGTCTGATACCCAAAGAACTTTCAAACTAACAGCACAAACAGTATGTAGGTGAAGATGATCCTATGAAGGAAAGTTGCCTCCACTGTTGTCAATTTGTGTTCCAACAGTTAGGAAGGGATGTATAGAAGATTTCAAAATGTTTTTGTATTAGCCTTTTTTGTAAATTTAAATATTTTGTTTCAAAAAATTTACCAAGGTGCTTGAAGTTTGTTTTGAAACACTCTGAATAAAATTTGAACAGAAATATCCAAATCAATTTAAACAGAAATGCTCTACATAATTTGTAGGCACAATATCAATATAAAGATAAAATCAACATCCAAATGAAGTGTGTTTTAATCAGCAGTCTTACTCTATTTGCCCTCAGTTTAATCATTGCATGTGGGACTCAAACATCAGAACTGTCATTACAGGCCAAATAGAAATAAGGTTTTCATATATAATCGGCTTTCTATATGGTATATTTCAATGTAAATCCGTCTCTGTAATCCAAAAAAAAAAAAAAACACCCTTTGGTAAACATATCTCACAGCAGTTTGAGAAATGGAGAAATAAGGTTGACCAAGTAAACTGGGCTAGGAAAACACCTGACTATATAAGCACTATAAAAATTTTATTGCATATCTACTTGCATAAATGTTTGTTTTGTAAATAGGAAAAGCTTTATTTGTAAATAAGTAAATTTGTAAATCTGTAAGCATGCATAAGGTAGAACTAGCCACCATAGTTACTAAACTGAATTAATCAATTCACCTTTTACCAGTATGTGGTGTTTAAAGAAAACCAATGTTTTCAACCTTGTTAATGGACCATTTTCAGTTGAAGGTTGAATTTACTTTCACAGTCCACACCAGAAGGTGGCCTATTAATGGGGTTAAAAACATCAGTGTTTTTTAAACATCACACACTGGTAAAGGGGATTGATTTTAATTTATTTGAAAGCATACATGAAACTTTATGAATACATGAAAGCATACATGAAATGCACCATTAAATATTAATTTTATTGATACAAAATTCCATAACATTTAAATTATATGATATGCAAGTTTCTTAGCATGTTTCAGTGCTTAAAGAAAAGTATATATAAAAATATAGAATTACAATAAAAGTAAGGATATTTTTTTAATATTTAAATACTGTAAATTCTATAATGAAAATTGCATAAAGCTTCATATATTCTCTCAAATATCTTACGTAATTGTATACTTTCAAACATAAATATTTTACTTTCCATTCCAGGGCAGCATTTTGTTTGGGAGAGCACACGTTAACTGTACCGGTTGCTCTTCATTCCCTAAATCGTCAACGACTTTGTGAGCGACTGAGAAAAAAGAATGATGTTCCCAAAAAGTCTGTCGTGCTTTTGCAGGGCGGAGAGTCAACCACGCGCTACTGTTCCGACGTGGAGGACGTCTTCCGTCAGGTAAAATTTAAAGATGAATATTATTATTATTGATTTTTAAATAAATTTTTATTTTGAAACTAGAGATTTAGTTTCAGTTTGCTAGCAAATAATGTTTTGGCATCTTTCTTAATCTTTACAAATTACAAGAGGTAACTTAAAATTGACAAAGCTGTGTACTTGTTCAGCAACAGATTGCAGATGGCATTGCACATGGTGTATTTCTGATGTTTTCTCAAATTGTCTATATAACATTTGTTAGCAATTCCTCCCTTTCTGTGGAATTTTTATCTCATTTTACTTAATTTAACCGAATTGGCAGCTTCTAAAATAAAATGTATTCATACTTGCATCAGTCTGTAATATGTGAGATATGGCGGGCATATAATTAGTGGTTCGGGATGTACTATTGAGTAATCACATGTTCCCAGTCATGTTAGATCAAAGTTTTATAACCAGACATGTTGGAAAATTGGTAGTTGACCTACTTACATGAATTGAAAGTAAATGGGCGAGATGAAAATATTTTATTTAGTTACGTAAAAAAAATAAATAATTAACATGTAGGTATTTGGCTTTGTGCATTTTACATAATTTTTTAAAATTTTATACAGGAATCCTTTTTTCATTGGGCTTTTGGAGTCTTGGAACCAGATTGTTACGGCGCCATTGATGTAAAAACTGGAAAATCTTATATATTCGTCCCTAAACTTCCTGAATCTTACGCCATTTGGATGGGAAAGTAAGAAAATAATTCAGTACATTTTCATTATTACATAATATAGGACAAGACAAATACGTATTGCCTTTTTAGTGTCTGAATAAGATATTTCATTCATGATTTTATTCTTTTGGATTAAACTCATTAAACTTTTTGAATTCTTGAGAATGCATATTTCTCTTTGCTTAAAAGAATATTTTCATAAAAATTAAAATTTTATTTTTTTATATTGGTAACATCTTTATATGTTGAAGAGTATGTTGAACTTCATAATTTTTTTTTTTCATTTAGCTTTACATTAATTTTATGGAAAAACATCTTTATAATCGAGAATGTAATTAATAACTTCTGTAAAGTTTATTTCAAAAGTTTATTTTGAACTTACGATTTATTGTGCATTTAAAACTTTATACTAATATTATAAAGAGGTAAAGTTTGTAAGTTTGGATGTAGGAGGTAATCTGCGAAACTACTCATCTGATTTCAAAAATTTTTTCACCAATATTTAAAATGGACTTTCAGGATGGACATAGGCTGTATATTATTCCGTTAAACATTCATATAAATTAAAAGATATGAATGAATAATCTAGGTAAGTGTTATATTTTTGGTATCAGTGGGTTGCGAGAGGCAAGACGCGTACATATACGAGATAGGTAACCACACGGCACAGTTGTGTGGTCAGCAAGATATGCGGTGCACTTGTATATTATATAGATGTCAAAATTCCTCCCCCAATGAGGGAGAGGGACAAAATTAAGGCTTACTGTGAAGAACTCAGCTTCTATTATACTATTTTAGATGCAGTTTTTTGCATTTTAATAGGGTACGTCAAGAGAATGTACACTAAGAAGGGATTTTTCAAAATTCCCTCCCACAGGGAGTGTTATACATTTATAATAGATACATTTTGAGCCACAGCTAGTTTATTAATAATTCAAAACTTTTAAGTTTAGCCCTTGCATGGTGCATTGCCAGTCATGTTTCGCATTGCATTCCGTGTTTGCGTGGCATGTTCCTCACAGTGCACCGCATTGCACGGCATCATTTTGAGGCAAATTTATTTGAATTTAACCATAGTTATAATTTTTTGAAAATTTGTTAAGTACTGTGCTTTTTCTTTAATTAATTTACTATAAAGCACACTTGAAATAAATTTTTGTAAAAAATTAGCCCAAAATGTTTATTTAAAAATAAGAAAATTAAATAGTAGTACATAATTGTATTATTATGTTAAAACATGTACTTAATAGTGGTTGAATGACAGTTTAAATAAAGGATACTTGCTAAATTTAGTGTACATTAAAAATTCCTACTTAAATGACATCCTTCAAAACTCAAAATTGAAAAATAAAAGGACAAAAGCTAATTTTTTGTTTTGTGTGTTTATGTATTACTCCAGATGTCAAAAATACACTTACATATTACTTCATCATAACTCCATGTGTTGTTTTGTAAGTTATTGTAATTTGCACCGCAAAATATCACAGCACATTGTGAGATGCAACTCTTGAAGTGTTGTGGGTTGAATGTAAAAGTTCCAGTAATTTTTTAACAATGTAATTCTTAAATATGCTTAAAATGTTATTCAGAAATGAATGTTTTGATTTGTTTTTATTTAAGACTGCATACTCTTGAATACTTCAAAGAAAAGTATGGAGTTGACGAAGCTCATTATATCTGTGATGTAAGTCAAATTGCATTAATTTTTCTCTTTAAGTATTTTTAAATGACTTCTTTTTTAATACAGAAATAGTCATTAAAATATTATAATTAACAAGAGTTATTCCAAAAATTAAATTTAGTTATTATAAATACATAATTAAAAATAACCTGTAAATGATTGTTTTTGTTTTTATATTTACAGTGGATTCTAGTTATTGTAATTATAGATATCATTAAGTCATCTGATGTCATCACAATTAGTGTTTCTATATAAGTTACAATATATTTATAATGTTAACTATTATCAAATTCTGGTTTTTAAAACAAGAGATCATTACATTTGGGTAAATTTGTTTTTTATAGCTTTCTTTTCATATTAGCTTCAATACATAGCTGGTAACATCCAATTATTATTTTTGTGAGAATCTGAAAATTATTTGCCAAAATTGGTACGAGTAATATTAAATCTAGAAGTTATAGTCAGATGATTCCTTATTTTAAAAAGAGATTAAGAATTAAAGTAAAATTAAAGATGTTGAGAAAATAATTTTTTACAATGGTCATTAAAATTAACTAAATTTCAAAAGTAAAGTGAATGAGGGAAAGAGGACTTCCTTTCTGTTTTACCAAGGTTAGATTGCTTCCCTTGATAACGATGCTTAACTCGAAATTTGTTGACATGTGGCGAGATTCACCTGGTTCCCTTCACATGGTGATCAAAAGTAACCATTATTGGAGGAGATTTTGGGTATAAAAGGAGAGAACATCCTTAGAAACTTGTGTCTGTCAGTTCTCTCTCTCTTTTCAGATTCTGTTCTTTTCATAGTTCTTTCTCAATGTTCCTTCTTGAGTTCTCTCGAGAGATTTTTTGGTGTTCCCAAGCTTTTCAAAGTTCTACAAGTTAATCCAGATTGTTTGTCATTAGTCCTAAATTCTCACTGAAACCTACTACTAAGCCCACAAGATTAATATTAGAATTTCAGAAGGTAATGAAAATTGATTATTATTTTAAACTCTCTCTCTTTCGAAAAAGTTGCATAGGGTTGAGATTTTCGTATTTTATTTACTTGTTTCGTTCTTAGTATTATTTGTTAACTCTGTGTATAATAAGTTAATTTTCTATATAAATAAAAGTAATCCCGATTTTTTATTATTAATAAAAAATGTTTTGAAATTGATCTTTTTTTTTTTTCTTTAAATTTTAATATGGTCTAACTCCATTGACGAACTTTTAGCTCCCCTTAAATTAAGTGCCACTTGGATGTTGAATAACTGATATACAGTAGAGTGTTGATTTTCCGAATCAATTGGGGACTGGGGTTGTTCATATAACTGATATTTCGGATAACCGATTTATGTACGAAAAAATAGTTTAACGTATCCGATGTTGAAATTTTTCTCCGTTGCGTGTCACTTTGCGTTGAATTTTCGTCGATGTTAAGCCTAACAAAGACTATTGTATTGTTAAAAATTATTTTTTATTTTGTACAAACAAAATAAATGTATTGAAAAATATAAAAACAATAAAAAAAATATACTTCAGATGTGAATTTAGTATCAAAAACGTAAAATATTTGAGTAGCATAAGACATAGCCAAAGATTGAAGCGCCACAGCACTGGCAAAAATTTAAATTTGCCGACTGGAATTCTTTCGGATGATTGACTTTCGGAAAATCAACGCTCTACTGTAGTCGTGAGTTAGGACACAATATATTTAATTATCCTAACTGGTGTCGGGCACCTGACGTTTGGAAAGATCTTGACAATCTTTCAAAAACAATTAGAAATTTCCATCTTGTTTAGTGATTGAGAGTTTACCACCACCAATCTCACACTTTAATCATTTTTTTAGCTTTTTTGTTCTTGGCACAGTAGTTTGAATTGTCAGTGTTTCTTACTTTAATTATGTGCTGGAAGAATTTGCTATTAATCATAATGTATAACTTTAAAAAAGATTCATTAATTTTTTTAATTAGTTTCAACTTATCCTTTTAATGTTAGTCGATAAACCCCCAGAATTTGATGGCCTGCGGATGAGGTTGTTAAGGCATACCACTCTGAGGGACTTTGGATCAAATCTGGACAAGCAAGTCCAGGATTTTTTTTCTATGACTAGTGTGTTTTTGGATTTTTCAGATTCATCCCTCACTATTTAGCTGCTCTGATTATGAGACTAATCAAATCTACTGTGTGTTTAAAAAGGCCCTCTTAGTGCTTTTGGAACAAAGTCAAAAATAAAATTACAATTAGTGAAATTATGTACTTTTTTCATTTAATACTATTGGTTGAACATTGTTATTATTACAGCCACATCTTAAAATCATTGCAATAAGCAGATACCACTGTATGTATACACTGAATGCTTCTGTGACTGCCGACTGATAGACATTTGGACATACAGTAGACCCCCCCATAACGCTTAGATACGTTCCACGCTAACCGAAAATTACGTTGTAGGAATGAGCCAATCGCAGCCCGATAGGTGGGAACTTTACGGACTAAGGCTGTTCGAAAGGTTTTCTTCTATAAAATTAACCGATTCTAGACTAATTCCACTCAACATTTCCAAAATACGTATAATTTTTTGGGAATAATCTGTATAAACTATGCTATAAACAAAAAATTGTAGGATTACTTACACCGTTCGACTACGCCGTTGCTTAAAGCTGGTTTTCATC
>NW_019385759.1:171466-197803 GCF_000671375.1 Centruroides sculpturatus
TACACAAAGGTGTATATCAAGCCCACTCATGATCCGATATATATACCAGCGACATCTAATGATCCAACTGTATATAAACTCTCTGCCTTTAGGGCGCTAATCAGAAGAGCGTTTCTGTATTGCTCCAACGTAATAGACACGATAGAGGAACTGAATAGAATTAAAGAAGATGCGAAAGGGCTGGGATTTGGAACAAGATCTGTAGAGCATCTAATCACCGCATACAACGATCCTAGAAAGAGCAAAAAGAAAAAACCAGAGGGAGCCAGCAACATCACAAGATTTACATATAATAAACATCTATTCCCAGTTATGAAAGAAATTGCAAACTACAAAAACACCAATATAGTATACAAAAGAGCTCCCACATTGTATACGTTGCTCAGAAACGACAAAGAAAAAATTAATGAAAAAGAACAAGCAGGAGTATATGCAATACCATACAAGAACGACCAATTAGGAATAGATAAAGAATACATAAGAGTCACTAATAGAAACCTTAGCGTGAGGATGAAGGAGCATATGTTTATAATAATAATAATTATTATTATTTATATTTTATTTATGTATATAATAATAATATAGTATAATAATAGTTATTTAATAATAGTAATTATTATTATTATAGCAAGTTTAATTTCAGAATAAAATAAATTAAAAACTTAATTTTAAATGATTATTTACAATTTTAGTAAAAATCCTTGAACATAAAATATAACTTCTTTGATTAAAATTACAAATTTTCCTCTTTTTGGGCCTGTAACTCTGGGAGTGTGTTGACTTCATTCCTCTCTTGCAGTCAAGATGCTCCCAGAGTTTCAGGCTTGAAAAAAATTTCAAAGAGATAATCTGTGTAGACAGTGCCGGCCCGAGGCAAGTTTTAGGATGGAGCGCGATCCTATTATGGCGCCCCCCTTGGTTGCCCCTAATTTATACCCTTTAATTTTCTTTACCACTGAGGCGCCCCCAAGGACTTAGCGCCTGGAGCGGCTGCTCCTTTCGCCCTATGGTAGGGCCGGCTCTGTGTGTAGAAAAGAAGTAAATTACAAATATAAAGAATTTTCTTATTTGACACAATTAGAGGTATCCTTCATACAATACAGTTTTGCTGTAACACTGAAATTTGAATATCCCTGTACAATGCAGTTTCACTCTGTTTTCACTCTGACACGGTTCAAAAATTTGAGAAATTCTTCGTACAAAATTTCACAACTTAAGTACAAACTTCATTATTTGATATTTTTCTTTATTTAAGTAATCTTGCATGCTGGTCTCAAATTTGTCCACAAATTTTAGAATGTTGAAATTTTCAATTGATTTTGTGCTTTTCATTGGGTTTACTTTAATGAAAATGATGGTGCAATTTTTTCTTCCTTGTCCCAGCTTTCCTATCAACTGGATGTCATTTTCATTGCTCTTGGACTTTAGCCTTTAAGACTGTCATTGTGTTTTTGTTTTTATGTGTTAATCTTTGTATTTAGTAAAGTGTATTTAAACATTTTTAGGTAAATGTTGTTAGATGTTTTTTTTTAACCATAGGTAAGTAATCATTTGTAAAAATGACAAAGAAACACAGCAGTATTTTGCTACTCAAACTGTTCCCAATTTGGAATTCAAACACACATTCTGGAAAAAATTTGCTTGATTCTCTATTGACTAAGCACAAAGCACTAGAACAAATTTCCGATTAATATATAATATATATAAAATAACATGTTTTTACTTTTTATTTTGTCATACATAAAAAACTTTTATGGTTAAAATTAAAAAAATGAGGACGTTTCTGATATTTCTGATCGAGATTGACAAAAAACCAAGATAAAGACTATACTTTGTTAATAGAAAACACCCTTGTTTAACTAAAATTAATATTATTGCATAGTATAGTAGTTCTAATTGTGATTTTTGGTTAATTATTGATTGGAAATAAATTATTGATTGCTTTATTAAAGATATTTCTCTTAGTAACAAAAGAGAATAGTACACTTTTATTAACTTCTGGAACCTAACCTTTTGCACTAGTCCTTAGTTTCATACAGCATGGATTTGCATAACACAGCATTTTTTCAGAACATATCTACTGTGCTATACAAGGGATACCTGTATAATAATAATTATATCAAGTACTCTGAGGATTGTATATTCTCGAAATGATTGTAAAAACAAAGCTGTCTATCCTTGGATATAAATGCATTATGTAATCATAATTAATAAATTGCATTTTAATTTCTAAGAAATATGATTATTGAATTTTATGATTTCATTCTTTTTATAATTAGATATTGCTTTTAATGATATAAAATTTGAATTTTGCAGATTGAAAATGTATTGACTTCATTGCAATCCGAAGTATTATTAACTCTCGTGAGTATTATTTTAAGTAAAAATAATAGACACAGCTTAGTTAATTAATAACTAAATTATTTTTAAACAAAACTAAGTAAAAATATATTTTTAAAATTTGTTTAAAATTTAATTGTTTAAAATTAAAATATTTTAATTTTATGAAACTGTCTTTAATTTCTTTTGCTTTAGGTGATACATTAGATCATTTATTAGTATACACAAATTTAAAATTAGCCTATTATAAAAGATAACTATAATATTTTTCTACACAAACATAAGAAATAATTTTATACTGTGAGCTAGAATGAACTGCATAGACCATTCTTGTATTAAGAAAAGCAATGGTATTTACATAATGAATGGCATCTTGTTATTGATATCTTTCTCATTTCCTTTCTTCTTATACTCAATGTCTGATTGCCTTTAACTAAGAGATTCTGAGAGAGGTTGGATTTATTATCCACTAAAGCATCAAATGCTGATTTATCACATATTGGCATTTTAAGCATAACCTATCAACAATTTATCATTATTTTTAATAGATTTTTGCCTTATTATAAACATTATTTATCATGATGACAGTTGGGATGCAAAATTTGTCTTTAATAATTACAATGTCAAAAATCATTTGGATATAATTAGAGAATTTTGGTAATAAATGCTTGCACAACAATAAAACTTGCACCAATGATCAAATTAATCAGATTAATGCATAACTCTTAAGAAAATTTTGAACTTGCTGCTTCATTTAAAAATACTTTAGTATATAACAAAGATTTCAGCAGAAAACATTTCTAGTATAAAAAAGTATATATTGTTGATTGATAAAAATTTCAATTTTTCTTAATGTTGATATAACATCCAATAACCTTAATGTTAACATAATATCCATCCATACTGATGTGGTATGGATGAAAAGTGAAAGGAAATGTCTGTTGTTATCAGCTCTAATTTTAAAAATTGTTTGTTTTTAATTAGATATTGTTTTTAAAAGAATTTTGTTAATTTGGTGGCCAAGTAGCTCACTAAGAAAGATTGGTTGTCAAAAGTTGTATTCCAGAACTGTGAAAGTGAATAAATGGTAACTGTTATTTCAGCAGACTTTTGTCTTCAATTTTAATTTAAAATTTTATAAATGTTGCCAATTTTAATCAGATATTAGCCAATATACTGATATTTTGTAGGCAATGCTCGTTGACAATTCGTTTGAAAGTTGTGTCATTTTTTTATTGAAATGTTTTGATATTATTTCTTACAATAAAACTAGCTGATATCAAAGTCAAATTTTTTTAAAAATTCTTTAAATTATTGCAACAGTTTTTAGGGATTTGGTAGTAATTTTTATCTTAATATTTTGTAGCAATTGATTGTTATGCTTTTTATGCTGTATTTTATCAAAATCTTTTTATTATTTATTGAGTTTGTGTATTATAGTCTTAAGATATTTTTTAATTGTATACAGTGGTACCTCAGGATACGAACACCCCAGCATACGAAATTTTCAGGATACGACATGAAATTCGAACATATTTTTGTTCCACGATATGAACAAAAACTCACCATACAATGTTACATTAGTTCGCAGCGCCATTTTTTTATTCACTTCTGTTCATTGGTCTCAGTCCGCGTGTTTGCTTCGTCATGGAAGGATCTTGCTCGATAAAGGAAATCTTGAAGTTTTATCAGAAAGTGGCCATTTTATTAAAATTGAACATCCCAAAAATGTTTACACTGGCCGTATTGCTGCTCAGAGTAATTACATTTGCCTAAGTCATTTTAGAAACATTTTAAAAAGTAGGCAAAGCCAAACCTCTTTGGATAGATATTTTACCAAGCAACCTCTATCCAGTGAAAGTGCTGGTGGAAGTGAAGGAAAGAAAGCAAAAAGTAGTGAATAAAAATTTTAAAAATATATATAAAACAACACTAATTTTTTTAATCTTTTCTAAGTTATTGTTACATTATGTTATGTAAGTTAAGTTTTAGTATCATTTCCCTTCTCCCTCTCTTCTGCCACCAGTTTACACCTCCACCGTCGTCTATCGTCAAAGGTAAAGTGCAAATAAAAACTGCATTTTTTTTTTTATCAATTATTATTCTATTATGGTTATTTATACTGTGAGATTAACAGTGAGCCACTGGGCTCATCCCAAATGACCACTTACTCTGCAACAAGTTGGTAAAACCCGTTCTCAGCTTGTCGGATTTCTAGGAGGGCAAAAATTTGAGTGGGGAGTGCGTCGGTAAGTCAGCAGGTGTCCTTCAGAGACAGGAGACAGGGTTAAAAACAAAACAAGTATTTATTTATATAACTAAGCTAGGATACATAGGTTAAATGCGATTAAATAAATTCACTATACAAAAGGGACGCTCTAATAGCTTTTCCTCTAGTCTGAGAGAGAGTTCACAAAGCTCTAAAAGTACAGAAACCTCTATGCGGATATGTCTAATATGCGTTCGTTGAATATGTTCGTTAATGGCGATGGAAGTTCAAATGGCTGTGGTTGGTCGTATGTCCTTTCGGTCCGGAGTATGGAGACAAATATGGCACATCTACCAAGTATAACTTCCAAGGGATCGCGCGGAGCTTTTGGGGACCCGAGCTTTTATACGTTATTCGTAGGAAATGAGTCACGTGATCGACTTCAGTTGACACTTACGGTGCACTCCGATCAACTAACTGTCAACTTTCCCACCATAATGTGAAAACAATCGGTGACCTCCGATATACTTCTCACCAAGAGTGGGTTTTTTCATCGGAGTTATTTACAAAGATTTTTCCGACATCGGCGTAAAAATCGCGGATTTCACAATACATTTACAACTACAAAACACACTTTTCAATGTTTTCCTTACTATAGTTATTTTTTTTTTTTTAAAGGTACTACTTAGCTTTAATTTGAATGTGTTTTTTATGTTGGTACGAATTATTTGGTTTTACATGTAATCGTATGGGGAAAAATGATTTACCTTATGACATTTTCATGTCATAAGATAAATCATGATACGATCTCAGTTTCGGAATGGATTAATTTCGTATCCTGAGGTACCACTGTATATAATATCAACTACAAATATTGTAAGTATACATATATAAATGTTATTTTCCCATTTCTAGAAAGGATTAAATACAGACAGTGGAAAGATATCGCGAGAAGCTGCATTTGACGGCATTGGCAAGTAAGAAATCTAATAGCATTTAATTTTGTTAATTCTATATCTGTGTATAAAACAAAGCAGTATCATTTATTATAATGAATTAAAATTTATATATAAACTTAACTATCAGTTAGAAAGCAAATAAATTGCCATTAAGTTTGTGAGACTAATCGGGGGTAGGATGTTTACGAGTTCTTCACTCTCCTACCTCTTACTCGACTCAAGACCTTGAGGTCCGGTCTCACTTGTCTAAAGGATGGGGAAAAAAAGGTTAGGAGAAGGATCGTTAGATTCTGTCACCTGTCAGGATCTGACACCAATCTATCAATTTATCGCGGATAGATGGGGGAATTATCACGAGCGATCTCGTTGAGGACTTCGGGTTTAGTTTAGAGGTGATAATGGTGGAAGAAATGCACTCCAATCGTTCGTTAACAAAATACCCGTTTATTCCATACATTTATACATAGTTAATAATTGGAATACAAATCCCTCTCGGGATTTTCAGTCCGTACAGTTCATAAAGTAACGGCAAAGTATAAAGTAATCGCGACCCTACCTGCGAGGTTGGAATATTCGAGAGAGAGCTTACACATCATCGCGTGTAGGATAAATACCTCTAGTTATACAGGATGGTGGTTTCAGGACGATCTTGGAGTCCGAATCCTGGGCTCGTTAAAATAGTTCGTGAGTCGACATAAGTCCTCAAATCATAGAATAGTTCTATCGAGGATGGTGGCGACGAGAGGCAGGTAATTCACACACACGCGCACACAGAGTACAGAACAATAACTTTCCCCCCTGTGTTGTCATCGCACTTGTCTTTTATATGGGGCCTCTCTTTTCGAGATTTCCCATGTACGTCACAGGTGATGATCTTCGTTGACCAATGGTGGGCGAAGTGACAAACTTATGACACAACAGTTAACTCATCTTCTACAGGGAAGTATTGTCGTGGGAACAGAGTTTTTATGAGCGATTTTTATGAGAAAATTTGTCAGTTGTTTTTCCCTTTTTGTGTTAACCCTAACTTTAAAAAAAAAAATTGGTTTGATTTTGAAACGAAACGATAAATGAATGAACAGAATGAATATAACTATTTGAATCTCGACCCTCTTAAATCCTGACTCTCACAAGTTCGATTAATTGGAAACAAAAGATTATTTATTCAAATTAATAAATTAATAGGATTTGGAAGTTGAATGCATAAATATACAAGCAATGTTTGACTTTTGGACAACTCACTTTTTCATTCATTTTTAGCAATAGATAAATGTTTCTGGCTGTCATTTAGAGGTGCATTCAACCAGTTTTTGTTAAATAACAAAGGAGTCATTCATAAAAATAGACAAAAGAAACATTTAATCTATTGATTTAACATTTTAAATAATGCTTTATTCTAGTTTATTCATGGAATTTTTTATTATTATGGTTTTCTACGAAAAAATACAGATAACTTAAAACAAATATTAGTCAATATAGAAAGATTAAAGTAAAAAAGTAAAGTGGACTGTACCATCCTTTCTCGAGGTTTTCTAAAGATGTTTTTAATTGTGAAGAAAGCAAACATTTTCCTTTTTTTTAACTAATGAAACACATCTAAGATATAATAATAATAATAATAATATGTATAGATAAAGTTTTAGCTTAAACTAAAAATTGCATTCCAAATTTTTGATGTTTTTGTTCAGTTATTTCTCATTTCTCAAGAATAGTGCAGAATTGCATTTATAATAGTGATGAATGGCAATTTGATTTTTGTTTTTTTGTTTTTCCTAATTAACAATCCTATTACTCTACAGAAACATATTTAAAATTTGAAATCAGGAATGCTTCAATCACTAAAATTAATTTTCACTTTTGAATATAAATTAAAACATTTTTTCTGAGTGTATTTTTATATTGAATGTATAAATTTTGAAAATAAACAAAACATGGTACCAGGTTAATAACATTTAAGTTGTTTAGTCAAAGAAATTTATTTAACATTATTTAATAAGGTAGTTCTTAGTTATAGTTTAGGTCAGTGGTTCCCAATTAGTTTTTCCTGCATACCACTTCAAGAGCGAGCTCAAACTCGTGTACCCCTTATAGCAGAAATTCATATTAATATTATAAATTCAAAGGTAATCCTGTCTGTCTGTTGCCGTCTAAACCGCTGAACAGGTTTTAATAAAATTTGGAACAGAGATAGCCTACATGTTGGAGATGGACATAGGCTACATTTACTGCGAGAAAATATCTTACTACCACAAGAAAATTTGATATAATGCGGGTGAAGCTGTGGGTAGACAGCAAGTAATAAATAGAATAAGTTTTTTTTACATTTATTACTTTTAAAATACAATTCTAATAATAATGAAAATAACATATGGTTATTTGATTTTAATGTGACAAATGTGCACAATTTTCTTTGCAAAACTTTATAAAATCTGGTTGCTTTTTGGTCAGCTTCAGTCTCAAGTCATCTTCGAGTTGAAGTCTGTGACGATGTTTAGTTTTCATGTTTGTCATGGCCAAAAATCCGCTCTCACAGAGGTATGTTCTGCAAAATGGTAGTAAATATATTATTGCAGCTTTGCTGACACGGTAATAATGATAATTATACAATTAACACAAATTGTGTTAATTGTACAATTTTTGTTTCTTGCACAAGAATTTCATTTAGGTATTGTCACAAATGCATTTTTTTTAATGAAATTTCGAGAATATTTTTAGTTATAAATAAACGAATTTGTGCATTCCACCTCTTGTTGTAAATTGCTGAATTTTTGATGGACCACCCATTATTTTTTTGATTGCTTCATCTCATGCATTTAAATTTTAAATCGGCTGATTTTAGATTGCCGCATGTACCCCTTCATGCAATTTTGCGTACCCCCATGGGTATGCGTATCACTAATTGCGAACCATTGGTTTAGGCCATTAACTTATTTTTGTTTATTTTGAATTGTTTTCTTTCATATTTTAAAATTGCTTAATTTTCTTTTATTCTGATTATTTAAATGCTCTAATGCAGTGTTTTTCAACCTTTTTGAACACGCGACCCCTTTACAAGTTAAAAAATTCTGGCGACCCCCCTAGGGCCATATTAAAACTATATCAGTGATTTTAAAAATTATGTATTTAATTTTCTTTCTGTTGAGAGAAATTATTGTTGACTAAAATGAGAGTTTAAGTAGAATCGACAAAAACTTAAGACATTTATAGTATAATACTTTCTTTTCATAACAACGTTGGGTCCGATATGCTGTTGACCTTTTTCTTTTTTTTTTTTTAGGACGAGAGTTTTCAACTTACACTTCTCTGATCATTACTTTTATTTTCTAGTCAGCTCACACTTTTTCGGCTATCATTNAATTGTGTTAATTGTACAATTTTTGTTTCTTGCACAAGAATTTCATTTAGGTATTGTCACAAATGCATTTTTTTTAATGAAATTTCGAGAATATTTTTAGTTATAAATAAACGAATTTGTGCATTCCACCTCATGTTGTAAATTGCTGAATTTTTGATGGACCACCCATTATTTTTTTGATTGCTTCATCTCATGCATTTAAATTTTAAATTGGCTGATTTTAGATTGCCGCATGTACCCCTTCATGCAATTTTGCATACCCCCATGGGTATGCGTATCACTAATTGCGAACCATTGGTTTAGGCCATTAACTTATTTTTGTTTATTTTGAATTGTTTTCTTTCATATTTTAAAATTGCTTAATTTTCTTTTATTCTGATTATTTAAATGCTCTAATGTATAATAATTAAATAAAATAATATATTATTTTCAAAATCAATTTATTAGTAGTAATAACACTTTAAAGAATCACAATGAAGTCTTCTATTATAAACTCTACCTTTTTATTTATTTGACAAAAATTTTTTAAATATAGTATGTAATAAAACTTTTTTTTCATGAAAACCTTTTTTTTAATTATTACAAAATATTTTCATAACTTGGTTTGTTGAGATTGGATTTAAGAAATAATAATTAAAATTATTATTATTTTTGATTTAAAAATATGCTCCTTTTCATGCAAAAATTATAAGATTATATTTGATATCTGAAATGGAAAATTTGATAGAGAGAAGAGAGTTATTTTCTTAATTTATTTAAATTTAAATTTTGAATTTACTTTATTGATAAAATATTCATTCTTTTTTCTTATAATTTTTACAGATTTACTGTAAACAATACACTTCTTCATCCAGAAATTGTGGAATGGTAAAATATAAATTTTTTTTCTAATATTTTAATGATTTTAAGAAATGTAAACTATATTTTTACAATTAATGCCTATTTGTTTCCATTTTATTGTCATATTAAATGATGATCAACAATAAAATATTTGTATGGTAGACTCGCCTTATTGCAACCTTATAATATAGACCTTATCACAAATTAAAGATCAACAGAGAAGGTCCCACTATTCTCTCCTAAGAGTAATATATGATGAATATTATGAATATAGAATTCTATGATGAATATAAAAACTTATAAATGATTATGGTCTACAATGGAAACTTTTAGGAAGATTATAAAGCTTTGTTCTAGTTTATAGCATGCATTTGTGTATGCAACTGATTGAAAAATCATAGAATAGTTTTTAGAAGTATTTAATATTTAGTTTAAATTTTTCTTAAGGATTTTTATAATGATTTGAAGGTTTGGAGTAGTTTTCTTCTGTTGGTATGAAACTATGATGTAATTTGTACCTTTCTATCAAAACTGGAAAAGGACTATTTGACATGTTTGCCTTGAAGGTTCTTTGAGAGAGTCTACTGTATTAAAAACACTTACTGTACAGTTTATCAACATCATCTTTCTTAAAATAACTTTTTTTTTATAAAAATTTTAGTCGTGTTATCAAGACACCATATGAAATAGAAGTTTTGAGGTATACAAACCGTATTAGCAGTGAAGCACACAAAGAAGTAGGTTGAATTTGTCATCCGTTTTTGCAAACTATTAGAAGAAATGTTTGTCTTATGTTATTGTATTACATTTTCTATTAGGTAATGAAACAAATAAGACCAGGAATGAAAGAATATCAATTGGAAAGGTAAATTATTTTCCTACATGTGGGTATGTGCCACATAATGATGGACCATGTATGATGATCCTGTAAGATTATAATGGAGATAAAGTTTATAGCTACTTGTACTTTTCCTATGTTTAACTATAAAAATATTTATCATTGTGTTACATATAACCCATATGATTAGTAAGCTTTATAGATTTGTCTTAAATACTGTACATGTAATGATGATGCTTAACGACATATTTCTCAAAATGTATCCCCATCTTTAAGCGGTGCATATCTGCAATAAACTTTTAATTAATATTATTAGTTTGCACCCTACAGTTATGTATGTTCAGAGGAAGTTTTTAACGTCAATAACATAAATTTAGATGTATATATGTACAGTTTGTACTAATAGAATTCTCAATTTCTTTTAGCATATTCTTGCATTATTGTTATTATACAGGAGGAGCTCGACATGTTTCGTACACATGCATATGTGGAAGGTAATTTCGTTAATTAATGTTTAAATTTCCAAAATGCATAAGTTAAATATACAAAATTTATTTCTAGTGGTGAAAATGGTGCAGTTTTACATTACGGGCATGCTGGTGCACCAAATGATAAGACTGTTCAAGATGGTGATATGTGGTATGTACTTTAAATTTCCAAATATTTAATTATAGGATCTGATAGTTTCTTACATTACATTAACGTTAAAATTTATCTTTTAATTTTCTGCATTATTATTGTAGAGAGTCTTTTAAATGAATGCTACCATTTTCAATTACTATAATTATGTTAATTATTAACTGATAAGTATGCTTTTGTACCATTTGATAGAGTAACTATTCGATTTTCATGTACAATCTGCATTCAAATGTAGTCTTGTCTACTGTCTAGGAAGCATCATAAACAAAAATACATTTTATATTCTGCAGTTTGGAATTGGAATCAGTCATCATTGTGCAACACAATTTTCAATGATTTTTGCTTTTCCTCTCCTCCCAGACAATTTCAAAGTAATCCACCATCTTAGGCAAACATCTTACTGCACAAAGACAACCAATTCTGACTTTGTAGACTGTAGAACACAAAATGTCTTCTCTGTTGCAGAGTCACCATTTTTGTTTACAACTTTTCCTAGAAGCAGTACGGGAAAAAGACTTTTTGAATGCAAATGGTAGATGAAATTTAAACAGTTAATCGATTTGGTGCTCAATACATGCTTCTCAGGTAATAATTAACATTGCTACCATTTTTGAATTAGTATAACTTTCTTTTTGGAAGATCATGTACATGTTGGACTTGTATCTTAAAATATAAAACATTTTGTTATATTCATTAATTACTAAAATCTTCTGCTTAGTGACATGAAAAATAATTATAATCAAGTTATAAGTTTTCCATAAATTAATAGGAAAATTGAATTACAAGAGGCTTTTTTTAAAAAAGGTGGCCTTTAACTTTTTTTTTTAATCTTTATATACAAGCAACTGCATTTATAAAATAAAATTGAAACTGAATTTTAAAAAATCTCTTAAAATGTCTCAACTTTTGAAAGGCAGGTTTATACAACATGACTGCCACTGACATTTTCGTTGACCCAAAAGCATGCAAACAAGATGGCTTAACAGTCTTGTTTGCATGAACAGTTCAGACATTTACAAAGTCTGTTAGCATACAACTTGTGAATCATTTTGAGAATGTTCAAGAGCATCCATTTCTCTCAAGAGTGAGAATACAATCTAACACATGATTCTGTTACCATCATTGATTGGTTCAAAGATTGGGCAATGAGAAAAATTTGACAGATTAGATTTTCATGACAGTGTAACTTGTTGAACCAAGATTGTCGTAAGTTGTTTGTTCAAAACAAGATAAATCTGTGCATATTGCAGTTTTGAGTGAGTATCAATGGTAATTGTATCATGTAAAAAAACCTTTAATCAGAGAAATTCTTTGCAGTTTGCACACATCATGACAATACTTGCAGAAAGAATTTTTCCTTGTGAAAGTATTCAAAAATGTTTTAATTTCCTTTCAAATAAAAATTTTGTAAAATACTGTCAATTGTAATTAAATATTCTAGTTGTGATTTAAATTATTATATATATTTAAAATTTTATAATTTTAAATGGCTTATTTCAGAGTCCTTTATATAATTATTTTATACTTAAAATTAGAAAGAATTTAAATATAATTTTTAAAGCTGTTTTATTATTTATTAGTCTATTTGACATGGGATGTGAATATAATTGCTATGCATCGGACATCACGTGCTCGTTTCCCGCTAATGGTAAATTTACAACACAGCAAAAAGCCATATACGAGTCCGTTTATAAAGCTAGTCGTGCTGTAATGAAGGCAGTTAAACCAGGTAAAAATTATATTTAGTGTATATTTTATATCATGTTATAAATATGGATTGCAATTATCTTGGACACTTATTATGTTGTTTTCATATTTACAATTCTCATGAAATTGTGTAGTACAGTATACATTTTGTTTGTCATATTAATAAAAGCCCTAACAATATATGTGTAATTTGTAATATGCTTGTCAGTGTGGAGGAATTATAAATTAGATTAGTCCATTCTAGATTAATCTTCTCTTGCAGAATTTTCTAAATTATTTAATATATATATTAAATAAGAATTGCAATAATTGTAGGTGTTTCTTGGGTTGACATGCACCTATTGGCCTGTCAAGTTCAGTTAGAAGAATTGAAAAAGCATGGTTTATTGAAAGGTGACATAGAAGATATGATGAAGGTCCATCTTGGGGCAACATTTATGCCTCATGGTCTTGGACATTTCATGGGGTGCGACGTACATGATGTCGGTGGTTATCCAGAGGTACAACTTGTGTTTACATTTAAATGCCATTTACATATTGTAGTTTAAAAAACATTTTTATTATATATGACCTTAGTGCGGACCGGAACGAGTAAACGCTCCCGGATTAAGAAACTTAAGAACCGCTCGTCTCCTCGAAGAAGGGATGGTATTAACTATTGAACCTGGAATATATTTTATTGATGCAGTAAGTTACTATATGTAAATACAATTACACAAATTTTATATAAATTTTATACAAATTAAGCTTACATTTTAACTTAAACTTAATTGATTACTATTATATAATTTATAAAATAATTTTTTATTTACTGAACTGAAAGTTTATCAAATTAGAAAGTTTTAAAATTAAGATATGGATTTTTTTTAATAGCGACTAAGCTTTAATTTCTGAACCTAAACCTTCAAATGCAAAAAATTTTTTCATGTAAAATATCCAAAAAATCTTTCACCTGTAGACTTCAGTAATCTTGAATATATTGAACATGGAAGATAATGTCAAAATTGTTTCAATAAAATGAAATATTTTTGATTTGAATGAAGAATGGGCTGACAATTGGAGATTATTGGCACAAACTTGTATGCTTGCTTTGAAAATTATAAACACATATTCCCTGAATTGAAGAGACTGTGGCTATGTTAGAGAGGGATGCGAGTGTAGTCCAAATCAGTGTCCTTTGCAGCTCACTTAGCCTCAAAATCGTCTTTTTCATTTCCTAGAATGCCAATATGGCCAGGAACAAATATAAAAGTTATTTTATTTACAAGATTTTTAATATGATGCTGGATATATGCAATTTTATTGTTATTGCAATTGAGATTTAATACAGCTTTTAGGACAGACTGAGAATCACTGTAAATGATGATAGACAGAGTTTTGTTTGGTAGTGAAGTGGCCCACTGAACAGCTTGGTAGTCAGCATCCTTTTCAGCTTGATAGATGGAGGTATCTGTACCTTCTAACATATTTTTGGCAAAATATGTCAGTTTGGAGGAAGATAAAGATACTTGAGCCGACAAGAAGGGAGCTTTTGGACCCATATGTGTAGATATTAATGTCTGCGTGGTTATCCATGGAGGAAGCAGATGACACCAAATAACCTTGTTTACAGGATGATGATCAAAGATAGTAGGGTAATTCCAATGTGGTAACATATGAACAGCCATAGATGGGAGTAGAGACCGTTGTTGAGCCTTGACATCTGAAATTCTGATGTAGTAGTTTAGAACCTTTTCTACAATACATAGTGACAAAGGAAGGAGCTCAGAGAGCTCCTTCCTTTGTCACTATGAAGGAGCTCTGCTAGTATCAGAGAGGCATTAGTAAAAACAGTTCTGCAGCACTTCGAAATTCTGATGGCAAACTGGCTTTGAAAAGAGAGTAATTTACTTGCTACTGAATTTTTACTAGTTACATCATAAAAAATTTTTTTTGGTTAAAATCTTTCTATAAAATCATGCTAAAATATTATGTAAGATAGGGAAGATGAGGGGGATCAAAGAAAATATTATGATTTTTTACACGGGTAGATGGGGTCTAGAATGGCCGTAATCGCCCTTACGTAGTTTATTGATGGCCCCTATAAGAAAATCATGTCTAACCTGTCTCCCATACTTTAGTAAATTCCCAAATTTAGACCTAAGTAGAGAAAATCCTCTGGATTACTGACATGGAACTTGAAGACTCTGACTTCAATGTCAATGAAGCATGGTCTTTGAAGATGGCTCACAAAAATGTCACAAATTGCATTCTTGTCTCCAATCTCTTAGGGAAAATCCTTGTGCTTTATTAATCATGTAGCATCTCTAGCACAATCATTTATTTTTCTCACTATGGACTCTCTGGATCAAACTAAATGGCATTGGGCATGGAATCTTCATCATAAATGGAACTACAGAAGTAATAAAAACTGTGAATGCCAAGAACTTCAAATGATGGAACACATCTACAATGACTTCTCCTCCACAAAGCTCCTGTTGAACTATTGAAATCAAGCTCTTGAGTGGCTTGAATAGGTCAACCATTAATCTGTGAAATCTCTCAATATCTCTCTTTCCTTTTCCATACAAAATATAAATTCCAAAAAAATATTAAAATATCATGCAGTTCCTATAAAATTTTAATGCTGATTTTTTTTTTTTTTTTTTTAATTAATCAGATTGAGTTACACACATTTCTCAAACTTGAACAGTTTGTTCTTCTGCATTTTAGTCCCACTTATGAGGTTGATGCTATTTCCTGACTTTGCTTTATTCTATACCAGATATTTCCTTCTTTTTCCAATTTTTTTTAAAATTGGACATAAATCTGCCCATAGCAACTAGAATTCAGGTGAGGTTAAATAACTGTGTTCGGCAATATTAAGTCTACATGGTTCAATATACTTTCCAGGCCATTCACTGCTTAACATTAGTGATCCAGCAATATTGATTAAAAAGTCGTGTTGTTTCAGAAACTGAAGAGATCCTCTTAATTAATATACAATGGAGCCTCGCATAATGAGCAAAGCAAATTGTGAAAAGACGACTCACTTAATGAATGACATTTCGCATAACGAGTGACCAGGAGAGGGGAAGTCCTGGATTTTCCACATGCTCCATCAGCCTGTGTTTAGCACTTGTTCTGCTAGCATCTTAGTGTCACTTATGATCACACACATTACATATAAACATCAACAACTATAACCTGTTATTTAATAAACATGACAAACGATATGCCAAATTCTTGGGCTATGTAAAGGCTATAATTAAATATTAGAAATTAATTAATTTGACTAGAGATAGACAGTTAACATGCGACTAAATATCTAAATGGCACAATGTGCTGATTGGTCAGCTGAATGATGTCAACCCACCGAAATAGGAAATGCTGATCGATTATGTTATGTGGGAAGAAGTCATGCCGGAATAAATTATTTCCTTTAGTTGTCGTAATATGTAGTGAGAATAAAGTGAAAATATAGTATAATGTTTAGCTTGCATGTTTTCTTAAATTTATAGGAATAATTTTAAAATGGTTTACTTTTACGTAATAAATTACTAACATTGTTATTATTATTATTATTATTATTTTTTTTTTTTTTTGAACGAATTTTAACTTCATACTTGATCTTTATGCACCTCTGAATCAAATCATAGACAATAAATAATTTTAATAGTGTGATTAATTCTATAAANCGTCGTTTATCTGAAAGTCAGTTATCCGAAAGAATTCCAGTTGGCAAATTTAAATTTTTGCCAGGGCTGTGGCGCTGCAATCTTTAGCTATGTCTTGGGCTACTCAAATATTTTATGTTTTTGATACTAAATTAACTTCTGAAGTATAATTTTTTATTGTTTTTATATTTTTCAATATATTTATTTTGTTTGTACAAAATAAAGAAATAATTTTTAATGATACAATAGCCACATTATTATTTTAAAAAGTTTACATTAGGTATAACATTGACGAAAATTCAATGCAAAGTGACACACAAAGGAGAAAAATTTCAGGATGGGATAGGTTAATATATTTTTTTCATATATAATCAGTTATCCGAACAATCCCAGTCCCCAATTGATTCGGATAAACGACGCTCTACTGTAATTTATATGGGAAAAATTGTTTCACTTAACAAGTGTTTCACATTATGAGTAAGATTCTGGAACGAATTATGCTCATTAAGTGAGGTTCCACTCTACTTTTTCATGTGTTCAATGGTTTTTTTTCCCTTAAATTTTGAAGTTTTGTTATACTTTTAAAAATTTAACATAGTCTGCTTAATCTCACTATAAAATTTTATTTATTTCTATTACTGCAGTTATTAGATCAAGCTTTAAATGATCCTCAACTTTCCCAGTTTTTGGTTCCTGACGTAATCGAGCAATATCGTGGATTTGGAGGAGTATGTGATTTTTATTTAAGTTAGAAAAGGTTTTATATTTTTATTTTGTTTTCTCTTATGATACCATTCTTCACTAGGTCAGAATTGAAGACGATATTGTAATAACGTCGGATGGCATGGAGCTGTTAACGTGTGTCCCTCGTGCAGTCGAGGAAATAGAAAAACTCATGGAAGAAGGTAGAAAATTAAACGTGACGTTTCCACAACAGAAATTGCAAGAATAGAGTAAGAATTTTTTAAAATAAATCTTGACTCAATTTTTTAACAACAAAATTGTTCTTGAAAGAAAAGAAAATTACATTTGAAAATCTTAAAGATTTTAATAAAGGCAGCTCTCAGAAGATGGATGTTTGCTTTTTGGAAACAAACTTGAATGTCGTTGATCTATATTCATCACTTAATTGTTCTCTCTCGTCACTTCTGATTGATGGTGTTTTAATTTAGTGATGTAATTCATATTATTCTAACTCTAAAATACTTTATCTAGGTTTTGAATTATTGACTTTTCTGTTTATTCTTTTTATTTAAACAATTAATAGTTTGAAATATCGCCAGTCATATTTATAAATTAAGAATTTAAATGAGTTACTCTAAAACTGAAGCACTGATTCAGGTATGAAGATTTGATGGCATGATTCTTCACTTATTTGTATTCAATGCTTAGCGCGCTGGTGGGTCCTAGGATTGAATCTGGATGAGTAACAAACCCTGGAATTTTTTAATGGGCACTCTGTCCCAGTTATTTCAGACTCTGTTCTTCATCATCCAAAGTCCACATCATACACCTGTCCAAACCTGCAATGGGCCTTGGAGACAAGGCCCTCTTAGTATCCACAGAGTGGGGAAAACTCCAAAAAATCTGTAGCAGTGAAACAGATTTGAGTAATGCTAATCACATCATACTCAATAGATTTCCAATACTGCATTTTAATATAAATTGAAAGAATAAAATTACTCTAAAATTGTCCTTTTAATTTTTAGTTAGATTCTGAATTACAATTATGCAGGGGTGCACAACCTGCGGCCCGCGAGCCACGTACGGCCCCCTATCAATGTTTTTGCGGCCCGCAGACAGTACAGGCCAAATCCCTTCTTTCGAAGTTTCTAAGTGTAGTTTCTAAGTGACTTTTTCCCTTTCACAAAGTCATTAGCACCCAACTGTTTTATGACTTTCCCTGAGGTGAGAAATGGGGGATTGTTCTATAAATAAGTCTATTTTTAGCTAACACTTTCTGCTTTAGATATCGAATATTTTAAAATGATGTTAGAACGTCATTTCCGATGTTATCGGGAAGTTTCTATTTTGGCGGGAAATCTTCAATTTTATGCTTCGGAAAACTTGCCTATTCGTCTAAATAGCGTCAAATAACAAAAATAAGTGAAAATAGCGCTGAAAAACCATGAAAATAACGATTTTTTAGCATTTGTTTACATTCTAGATTCTGATTGGTATAGTCGAATTTGAATCAATCTTTTCTGAAAAGACGCTTATTCGTCAACCTAATGTCATTCAAACTAGAAAAAAACTAACCAGAGTTCAAAAAGGAATGTACAAAAAGCTATAAAACCAATAATTTACAACAATATCTCTCCATAGACAAAGAATAGAAAAAAAATTTTTCACATCAAATTTATTATTATTAAGTTGGACCAAGAAAATTAATACTGTAGTTGGAATAGAGTCATTACGACTAAAAGGAAGCCATTTGCATTAAAATATTTTGGATTTAATAATTATTACAAACCGCGTCAAGCCATAAACTTGTCAACAAAGAGGGTTGTAAAATGATTCCGTGTAGCTAGAAAGCTGCGGTTTTTTTTGTTTGAAAGAAAACAGATATATTTAGGTTATTTAAGTAGTAAATTAATTGGAACTTTTTATTTACTTTTATTTTTACATTCTTTTTTTCGTAAATTTAAAATTAAATTATTATTTTTAATTTTTATTTTATTTGAAATTTAACAGTCGTAAACTGTGATATATTTAGGACAAAAAAAAAAAAAAAAACAGATTGATTCTAGCGCCAATTTGAAACGAGATATCGCAATTTTAATAATTATATTTAAAATATTCAGATTTTCCACTGCACTGTGTTAATCACTTTTGATTCATTTCTGAACACGGGGGTAAAACTGACGGGCCATAAATATAATTTAGGTAAGAATGGTAACCACATTTATGATGGATTAGTGTCCTGCACCTGGCATGTTGACGATCTGACTCACAAATTCTGAGAAATGGTGGAGACGCCCGGACAGGGGTCGAACGAATTAAGACCTGCCTGGCCACGTGTGCGTAATAGTCTTCTGTCCCCGCCTCTTTAGTCTTTGGTCAGAGTGGATACAGAACAAAGCACGTGGTAGTCTAGCTTGCCTTATCTCAAACATGATTTGTTGCGGGCCTCAGAATTTTCGGCACAATGAGACATTGTTTTGCAGAGTGAACAGTATGGCGCCGGGCATTAAACGCAAGGTCAATCGCGAGAATCATCAGTTTCAAGAAGTGGAAGTGTGGACTAACAAGTACTGTTTTGTGCAACAGAACAACAGCATTATTTGCCTTTTGTGCAATGGAACAATAGCAGTGCCAAAAGAATTCAACCTGAAGCGACATCATGAAAGCCAACACAAGGATTTCCTTCTGCAAGGTACGGAACGCAAACGGAAAATCGAATCGTTACGACGATCACTAATCAGCCAACAAAATGTGTTCAAGAAACAATCTGGAGAATTGGATGCGGCTGTTGAAGCCAGCCTAGAAATATCTGCTTTAATAGCCAAGAATGGGAAACCTTTCACAGATGGCGATATGATAAAAAAGTGTCTTATCATCGCAAGTGAGATGTGTCCTGAGAAGACAGTGTTTTCAAACAATCAGTCTTAACCACATGACGATACAACAAAGAATCTCGCAAATTGCATCAGACATTTCTGGCCAACTTAATATTTTAGTTGCAAACTGTGCTTATTTTTCTTTGGCTGTGGAAGAATCCACTGACATATCATCAACAGCACAAGTGATTGTGTTTATTAGAAGTGTTTCACTAGATTTTATTGTGAATGAAGAATTTCTTGGCATGGCATCACTTTCTGGACATACAACTGGTGCTGACTTATTTACTAGTTTATTGAGCGTTTGCAACAAATCAGCACTGGACTTTGACAAGCTATCCAGCATTGCCACCGATGGAGCACCATCTATGGTTGGATGTGAGAATGGCATGGTCACCTTGCTGAAAAACCACCTTGGGGACAGGCAAAAGGAGTTAGTCCAGTATCATTGCATAATTCACCAACAGCAACTTTGTGCAAAGAAGCTGGGATTTGAACGTCTGCTGAAAGATGTATATGATACTGTGAACTTAATCCGCCGTCATGGACTCAACCATCGACTCTTCACATCATTTCTTGAAGAAATAGATGCTGATTATGCTGACCTGCCCACGTATACTGAAGTTTGTTGGCTGAGCAAGGCAGCAGTCCTCAAGAGATTTGTGGAGCTATTGGGGCCTATTATCACTTTCCTCTAATAACGGGGGAACACTACAAGGAATTTGGAGGAACAAAGATGGCAGTGTGATTTAGCTTTCCTTGCTGACATTACTTCTTATCTAAACGACCTTAATTTGAGATTGCAGGAAAAGATGCAACTTGTTTCTCAGTTGACAAGTAACATCAATGCATTTATGACCAAACTATCACTTTTCAAGTCTCACATGCAATCAGAGAACTTTACACACTTTCCACATTGCAAGGCCATGAAAGAGAAATACCCACATATGAAGATGGATTACTCTGACCAAGTTAACACCCTCCTTACATCATTCAATGAGAGGTTTGGTGAATTCCAGAAATACAAGATCTACCTGCAACTTTTTTCAACTCCATTTGATGTGAAAGTGGAAGATACCCCTCCAGATGTCCAACTTGAGTTGATAAACATCCAGTGCAGTGATGAATTGAAATCACAGTTTAAAAATTCTAATCTCCTCACATTCTACAAAGAACTGCCTGATACATCATTTCCAAAACTGAAAGACAATGCTCGATTTTGTGCAAGCATGTTTGGCAGTACCTTCCGTGTTTCCCCGAAAATAAAACACTATCTTATATTAATTTTTGCTCTGAAAGATGCACTAGGTCTTATTTTCAGGGGATGTCTTATTTTTCCATGAAGAATTCACATTTACTATTGAACAAAAAAATTCCCAAGTCGAACTTAGACGAGAGTGACGTATATCCGGTCATGTTGAACTGAACTTAAATAAAACCGAAGTGAACTTACAAAGTTCCGTTGGAGTGGACTTCCCACTCTTGCTTCAACTTAACCTTTTTATAGCGTCTACATCGGGCTCGATGACCAATTACTGCTTACTGAACCATAACACTATGCAAATATGATGTGGCGTGATTCCCGGCCGACCAATTAGTGATCACCAGCCATAACATTATGCAAATCTGTGATTCCAAGCCATAGTCTTATGCAAATCATGCCGTGTGGCCTGTTGTCTGCTGACCAATCAGTGGCTGTACTTTCAAAAAGCCAACGGCCACTTTCAACCTGCAGTCGATGACCATTACGAGAAAAAAAAAAAAAACTTTACTAGGTCTTACTTTCGGGGGGAGGCCTTATATTTAGCAATTCAGCAAAACCTCTGCTAGGTCTTATTTTCGG
Organism: Centruroides sculpturatus; assembly: GCF_000671375.1. Classification (NCBI taxonomy): domain Eukaryota; kingdom Metazoa; phylum Arthropoda; class Arachnida; order Scorpiones; family Buthidae; genus Centruroides; species Centruroides sculpturatus. The sequence goes on from NW_019385759.1 coordinate 193,413, forward strand.
GGAAACATGGTATGTATGCGAACAAGCGTTTTCGCTTATGAATTTAAACAAGTGCAAAACACGGAACAGGTTAACCAACGAGAATTTGGAAAATCTGCTGGTTGTTTCAACATCTGCCATTATGCTAGACATCAAGAAGATTGCCGCCAGCATCCAATCTCAGCCATCGCATTAATCACTTGGAGGTCCGGCCCCCAGTCAGTAAACTTAATCCTAATTTGGCCCTTCTTCAGAAAAGGTTGTGCATCCCTGAATTATGAAATCCAAATGCTAGAGCAAAATCATTTTTTTACATTTTCCTAAACAAATTTTAATTTTTGTGAAACTTTGATTTTAGCAAATTACAAGAATGTTGTTTATCATCAGTTTGTTGTACATACAGGGTCGTCAAGGTAAATTCACAAAAGTCACTGTATAACGAAAAAAACCCAATTAAAAATAGAGGGGAAAATCAATATATTCTTACAAAAATTGGTAAAAAAGTAGTACACGACATACAGAATGAATTATTTTATGTAACCTCAGTCAGTTTTCATGACCTGAAACAACTGCAGATACACTTGATCTTCTCATCCATATTTTTCATCACTTCTGTGATAGAGTTTAGAGCATCCTTGTTAATGTGATGCTTAGCATTTACCTTTTGCCTTGACCATGTCCTATAAGTAGTAACAAAGGAAATTGCAATTGGGGTTGGATGGGAGTCACAAATTGGGACTTGTGGTGCAGGAGGTTGCTGTAAAGCCAGACCTGATTTTTCTTGCCTTGTGAGATGAAGCTGAGTCTTATTGGAACAGTTACTCCCTCCCAATGGCCACTTGATCCATCCGGAGCTCTGCAACCATCTCCAACACATTGTACAGTACTATATTATTTTTCCGACTTTTCCAATGATTATCGACATGACTGTGTGCCGGAAATAGCCATTCCCTAACAGGTACTTTACGCTGATTCGTGTTAGTGTGCCAGGCCTGGACTTTTAGCGTGCACCGAAATTAAATAATGACCAAGTTTGTCAATAACAAAATCAAATATTTAATAAATAATTCTAATAATAACTATTTACAAAATTTAGTAAAAATCAAATAACAATTTATTCAATGAAAGTCAATAAGAATCAACCCGACAAAACTCAAATCAATCTAGTTTCTAACTTAAATCTATTCCCCTTTGGAATTCGACAAAATTCAAAGATTTAACTTATATACAATAATTCTTATGAGTTAAAGATCCTAATCGTCACCTCAATATACTAGGAACCTATTTCCTCAACTCTCAAGACTCTCTCTATTCGTCAATCCACAAATCGAATAACTTCTAAATCGCCTTGGAACTACTTTTATCCTATTGGACACCTCTCTTGTTTACTGCTACGAAGCTCACCAAGCTCGTTGCTAACTGGAGTTCACCTCGTCCGTCTTCACTTGACGTTCAGTCTTTATACTGTGAGGTGACGTCACAATTCCGAATGCAATCACTCCCCTCATTTACATACTTATTTGCTAACAATAAACTTTTCTATTTGTCTGGCAGCCTATTTTCCGACAATACTCACTAACCTTTTACATTATTCTTTTTTACAATTTTTGGGATGTTTTATTCTTTTAAGGTTTAGCGAATTTAGGTTGTGCTTGTGGGGTCTTCTCCCCCCTTTTTCTCGATGCGGACTTACTTTTTTCTGCTCGGGAATGCAAGTGTGCGTGAGTTTTTTTTCTATGGCGCTTTTCTCTCATTGGTGAGTTGGTTTCTCTTCTATTTTTAAGTTTCTAAGGTGAATGATGAGGAAACCTTCGTCCTAACAAAACATAAGCCCAAAAAAAAAATATAATAAAAAGCAAAATAAAAGTAAATTAAAATAATGCTCGGACTTGGTTCCTTACAACATTAGTGTAGCAGCCAACATTCAACCTCAAGCTCCCTTAAGAATTGGGTCACCATGACATCATCCTCATTGCTCACCACTCCCAGGACCATCACAGAGGCAGGAAATGTATGACAGTTGGAACATCAGAAGTGTTCTGGCTTATATAGCACTCATTCCAGCAATTTGCCTTCCCGTCCTGGATGAAGTTCTTCTCATCCAAGAATCTTGGGAAGATGACTATGTTGTGCTTAGTGTCGTTCTGCAAAGCCCGAGCCTTCAGTTTGGTGCCCTTCTTGTTCTTCTCAGTTGAAAACTGGCAATTCCTGAGAACAAAAGAATGGTATTGAAGGTTCTTGTGCTCAGCCAAACTGAGTGTCAACTTCACCACCTTTGTTTCTTTTGAGAGGTCACTCGTGCTCCATGCGTATCATTTTTGATCTTCTCCCTCAATATGGCTACAAATTCCAGACTTCTCTTGTGATCAGAATACTTACTGTAAGTTGCCCTGTCAGGAGTCACATTCTCCTTGTTGTCAGACCCCCCAACTTTATGGCTATATTGTAAACTTGCATATTCTTGTAGCCAAACCATGCTACGATTTGCAGGGGAACTTTTTGGCATAAAACAATTCCAGTATATCAGCTCTTTGGTCATATTCTTGCGATATGTCTGAGAAGATTCCAGTTGTCGACTGGTGCTTTCTCGAGTGACTTGGCACACACTCTGTTGACAATCTTGATATAAGACTGTCTAAGATTGCTCGCTAAGAAATTTCAGATTTACTATGATAACCATGTAAATGTTACATAAACAGACTTCACATACTGAATAGAATAGTCTTTACTATTGAACATATTGGTGCTGTACCATACTTTTTACATTTCTTCATTTTGTGACCTTCTTCATACTTTATAATTTTAAATCACGATGCACATGCATATTTTTATTTGTAAGTATTGTCTGCTATTAGAGTTAGTGTAAACACCAAGTGAAAAATAAACATAGTGTCTTTGGATAGGAAGGATATTTATTTGGTTACTAAGTAGCAGAAATAAATTTCTTATGGTGTGGTTGTTTCTATATTACTTTAAAATTAATTCTTCAAAAAATCTTAAAGAATTTGAAAAACTTAACAGTTGATACAGAATTCCACTGTCATTTTCTTAAATCTAACTGCATTTCAACAGAGACAACTACTAAGGATTATATATGTTAGTTCTTTATTATACTATGCATTTCAGGTGTAGGATTTTTGATGTTACTTGCACCCCTCATCAGGTGTTACATTTCTACAATTGGTAAACATACAATTTATTACAGTAATTATTACAAGTTATATTATTTAAAATATTTTTTCATTATATTTAACTAACCTTTTTATTTGTAAATTATACAGCTTTGCAGTATTGATGTTCTATCACCTAAGGCATTTCCAACTGTCCTGTCTGTTTACTTACTATTTGGTCCTAACCATTTCCTCCCACATGTCATCAATCTCCATTCCATTGTTTAAGTTTATAGTGTTGATTGTACTAACAATTGCGAGGTGTTTTTTGAATCTACGTAAATAGCTGTCTTTTTCTTTGTGTATTATTTTTGTGTTTTTCATATTGATTGTACATCCATATTTGTTGCAGTGTTCAGTCCATGGTGATTGGTTATTTTTTAGTCTAATTGCTTTTTCATGCTCTTTTACTCTAGTTCTGAGTTGTCTACCCGTTTCCCCTATGTAAATTGCTGGTTTATTGCACATGCATTTTAGTTCATACACCACTCCTGATTCGTCCAGTTTTTTGTTATTTTTAATTTTATTTATATTAATTTTATTTTTTAGTTTGGCTGCTAGTGTAATTCCATATTTTTTGAAAACATTTTTATATTTCTCATATGTACAGTACAGTCGAACCCCCCCTATAATTACGGTCCCAATAATTACGATTCCTATAAAACTGCTAAAAAATTGTGACAGTATCCGTAAAAAACAGTAAAAAACCCCCTATAATAACGTTAAATGTCATCGGGCAGCCGAACTACTTTCCCGCCGTCCGTAGCGCCACGCTACGGAGAGATTTCTATCGTCTGGACAGTGTTATATAAATTATATATAAATTAGGTACTGTACATATAATTATATATAAATTAGGTACTGTATATATCAAGGGTGGGCAACCTTTTTTATAACATGGGCCAGAATAAATTTTACGTTTTTTCCGTGGGCCATAGTAGTTAATTGACACCTTGTGACCTGTAAATTTTTAGTCTGCAAATATGAAATAAATAAATAAATAAAAAGAAATTAATTACTACAGTCGACCCCCCTATAACACTGTTGATTATTCCGTTTTATATGAATTCCATGTTGTATGAGTCACTTAGATTTTACAAATGCGTGTGCCGGGCTGTGAACGGCTCACCTATTTGTAAAATCTAAGTGACTTTAAACACAATAAAAACAGCACTATGTAGTTGGATACGACAGACATTACATTTTCTAATTGCATAGCTTTTGCACATAGATTTTCTTGAT
>NW_019385759.1:198142-229732 GCF_000671375.1 Centruroides sculpturatus
TTTTACGCTACTATCGTCTGTAGAGTATATAAATTAGGTACCGTAAGTCTAATACAGTACTGTAATTTTATACATTTCTTGTGAAAGAAACATTTCTTATTCAACGGCGATTAAAATTATTTATATTAACGATGTCTCCGAAGTTCAACAAAGTTTTCGCAGAAAAATAAGTTATCAGAAATCGGCCGTGGTTTGGTGTGCTGCTTCGCAACGAAAACAAGCTTTAGCAATGGGGTTGTCAAATGGTGCATACTCGGTAAGTAATCCTACAGTTTTTTGTTTATAGCGTAGTTTATATGGATTATTTCCAAAAAATATATACGTATTTTGGAAATGTTGAGTCGGATTAGTCTAGAATAGATTAATTTTATGGAAGAAAACCTTGCAGCCAGCCGTAGTCTGTAAACTTTACACGTGTCGGGCTGTGATTGGAACGACTCGTAAGAAATTGGATTCCTAAAAAATGGAAAGTATCTATGATCTTATAGGGGGGTCGACTGTACCTTTGATATAGGCAGAATAATGTATACAGTCGACCCCCCCATAACACGGTAGATACGTTCCTGTTTTTATGAATCCAGCTTCTAGGAGTCCAGCCAATCACAGTCCGGCATGTATACAGTTTACAGACTATGACTGTTTGAAAGGTTTTCTTCCATAAAATTAATCGATTCTAGACTAATTCGACTCAACATTTCCAAAATATGTATAATTTTTTGGGAATAATCCGTATAAACTATGCTATAAACAAAAAATTGTAGGATTACTTACCGAGTGTGCACCATTCGACTACGCTGTTGCTTAAGCTTGTTTTCGTCATGAAGATTGTCATCGAATGGTGCTCGCGTGCTTCCTGATAAATTATTTTTTTTGTGAAAAATGCGCTGAACTTTAGAGACATCATTAATATAAATATAATTTTTATGGACATTAAATAATAAATGGTTTTTAGTAGGACCTACTAAACACGGCTCGTTTAAACTCAACAGTTTGTGCAATCCTGTCACAACACGAGTCAGCGATGACGTTTTATCGAATTATAGGAGTTTTTTTAGCATGTTTGTATGAATACTGTCGCAATTTTTTCACCTTGATATAGGAATCTGAACTATAGGAACCCATTATAGGGGGATTGACTGTATATAATATTTTCTTTATTTTTAATGATAAATCTGTTTTTCATATATTATGCTATCCATTTTTTAATATCCTGCTAGGGTAATTGTTCAATATAAAAGTGTTTACTAATTCATTTTTTTGTTTCTCTCTCTCTACTGCTTTGGATGTTCTGTTCCATATCTTTGATAGAGCTGTGACAAAGTTATTTCTTTTAATTGCTATAAGGCAATATGATTTACAGTTTAGAATTTTATCCATATTGCAGTTTTTTTTATAAGGTTTTATATTAAGTATGTTTTTCCTGCATTTTATAGTTATGTCCAGATAATTAATTGCATTTTTAGTTTCTGTTTTGCTTTCAAATTTTACAGAATGGCTTAGTGTGTTCATATAGTTGTACAGTAGAGCATCGATTATCCAACTCAATTGGGGACTCAGGTTGGTCGGATAACCAAAAAAAAATGAAAAAAATACATTATTAATATAGTATATTAGTATATTCCATGTAATTAGTATATTAGTATATCGCTATTAACCAACTTCACGTTGAATTTTCATCAATGTTAAACCTAATAAAAAATTTTTTTAATAATAATCGTCGCTATTGTATCGTTAAAAATTATTTTTGAATTATTTTATTGCTCACAAAACAAACAACCATTCATAATTAGAAAATTAAGTCTCGTTTAAATACTGGCTTCCCTTCAATGATCAAGTTGTATTGCCAGCTAAAACATGCAAAAATTTAACAAAAATAATATTAAAGTAGCCAAGACATAGACAAATATTGTAGTGCCACATCACTAGCGGACATTTGAAATTTGCTGACTAGAACGGTCAGTTAACCGATGTGACGGTTAATCGGGGGTCGGATAATCGATGCTCTACTGTATATTGTATTTTTGTTAGTTGCATGTCGATATTATTATGTCGTCATCTACATATCTAGCTATAAATACTATTCCATTTAAATTTGCTAGTTTTTTGTCTATTTCTGTAATGCATATTTCAGCAAGATTTGGTCCTATTAATGTTCCCATGCTAATACCATGTTTTTGTCTATACAGTCGACCCCCCTATAAGATAGAGATACGTTCCATTCTTTAGGAATCCGATTTCTTACGAATCCTTCCAATCACAACCCGACACGTGTCAAGTTTACGGACTACGGCTGTTTGAAAGATTTTCTTCCATAAAATTAATCGATTCTAGACTAATCCGACTCAACATTTCCAAAATACGTATATATTTTTTGGGAATAATCCGTATAAACTACGCTATAAACAAAAAATTGTAGGATTACTTACCGAGTGTCACCATTCGACATTGCCATTGCTCAACATTGTTTTCGTCGCGGAACAGCTCAGCAAAGAGCGGCCGATTTCTAACAACTTATTTTTCTGTGAAAACTTCGTAGAACTTCGGAGACATCATTAATATAAATAATTTTAATCGCCGTTGAATAAGAAATGTTTCTTTCACAAGAAATGTATAAAATTACAGTACTGTATTAGACTTACGGTACCTAATTTACATACTGACAGACGATAGTTAGCGTAAAAATCTCCGTAGCGTGGCGCCACGCTAGACGGCGGAAATTATATATTTAATTATAACAAAGTTACAATAAGTTAATATATAATTATATATACAGTACCTAATTTATATATAATTAATATATAATTATATGTACAGTACCTAATTTATATATAATTTATATAATACTGTCCAGACGATAGAAATCTCTCTGTAGCGTGGCGCTACGGACGGCGGGAAAGTAGTTCAGCTGCCCGATGACGTTTGAGGTAATTATAGGGAATTTTTACCTTTTTTTACGGATACCGGTCACAATTTTTTCGTAGTTTTATAGGAATCATATTTATAGGGGGGTCGACTGTATATTTTTTCCTTGATATGAAAATAATTATTACAAGTTATATTATTTAAAACTTCTAATAATTACTGTAATAAATTGTATGTTTACCAATTGTAGAAATATAACACCTGATGAGGGGTGCAAGTAACATCAAAAATCTTACACCTGAAATGCATAGTATAATAAAGAACTAACATATTATCCTTACTAGTTGTCCCTGTTGAAATGCAGTTACAGATTTAAAAAATGACAGTGGAATTCTGTATCAACTATTAAGTTTTTCAAATTTTTTAAGATTTTTTGAAGAATTAATTTTAAAGTAACTTATGTGATGTCTGTCAGAGTTTTTGAATATCCAAGGTAACCTTGGCCAATATTAGGTCGTAGAATTGGTACTCTACCATATACCACACAATAGTAATGAATATTTATATAATGTGCATATATATGTTTCTTGTATTCCTTACTAATTAGATCTAGAAGCAATTGATTTAATGTCTTGCAAAACTCTTTAGCACAGTGTTTCCCAACGTTGGGCCCACGCCCCACAGGGGCAATTCAAAAATGGACTCGTCCAGAGTTTAAGTTAATTGTATAGTCGCTGTATGTGTTAGGGAGCATAAGAATGTTAGAAAGGCTTAGGTGAGGCATAGCACACACAAGGTTGGGAAACACTGCTTTAGCATGTAACATAAACTTACGTTTTACATTTGAAAATATCTTTTAGACTATCCATTATCAAGTTTATTGATTTCAATTTCTTTTTTTGTGTAAATACATTAAAGATAACCCAAAAGCGTTAGATCTGAATAATTTATTTTTCAGGTTTAACGGCAACAACAACTCATCTGAAGACATCTTAACAAATCTGGGCACAAGAAGATTTTGGGTTTATTAATTTGTTGGTTACAATTCTTTTTGTTTGGAAACACAAATTCTTTTGTCAATATTTTAAAATAATACACAAATGTTAACTTTTGTAATATGTTACTTACACATAAGAATCTTCAGTTTGTTTCGGCTTCTGTAACTTGTCGATTCTATAAATACGGAAAAGAATAAAAGAGTACGGTTCAAAAAATTCGCTACATGGATTAAAATATTCTCTCTGAAGAAAATTCTTATAACAAAGATCTTAAAGAATGCAAAAGTTACTTTGTCAATGGTTATAACTTGAGAATTTTGTATAGTTTGTAGGCAGAACAATATCTTGCTTGATGTAATATAGAGGAGAGATTCTCAAAGTATGGTCCCACTGTGTGGTCTGCAGATCAACCTTAGTCATTTTTCCAAAATACAATCCCATTGTTAGAGGAATGATCATTTTTCACACACATTTTGCATTCGATTATGGGATATACACAATATTATGGCAAACATCCAAGGTGATATTCATAGGATAAGGGAGCAGAAGGATGCTATTAATTATTGTAAAGTGAAAAAATACAAAGAAAAAGTTGTATATCCCGACACACACCAATTTGATGATTTGTTTTTCTAACTTTGAATATTTCCATTTTATAATATGGCTTTTATATAACTCTTCAATATTTAACAACTAGCAAATATTCATATTAGTATTTAGTATAAGTACTTTCATAAATAAATGAAAGTGTTATTTAATATAAGTTATGTGATAACTAAAAGACTAAGTAACAAAGATATTTTTGTGGTTTTATGGTATATTGAAGAAGGCAAAAATTGCATTTTGTCAGCAAATTTTCAAAATACAGTAGAGCGTCGTTTATCCGAATCAATTGGGGACTGGGGTGGTTCAGATAACCAATTGTGTACGAAAAAATATACAGTCGACCCCCTATAAGATCATAGATATGTTCCATTCTTTAGGAATCTGATTTCTTACGAGTCCTTCCAATCACAGCCCGACACGTGTGAAGTTTACGGACTACGGCTGATTGAAAGGTTTTCTTCCATAAAATTAATCGATTCTAGACTAATCCGACTCAACATTTCCAAAATACGTATATATTTTTTGGGAATAATCCGTATAAACTACGCTATAAACAAAAAATTGTAGGATTACTTACCGAGTGTCACCATTCGACATTGCCATTGCTCAACATTGTTTTCGTCGCGGAACAGCTCAGCAAAGAGCGGCCGATTTCTAACAACTTATTTTTCTGTGAAAACTTCGTAGAACTTCGGAGACATCATTAATATAAATAATTTTAATCGCCGTTGAATAAGAAATGTTTCTTTCACAAGAAATGTATAAAATTACAGTACTGTATTAGACTTACGGTACCTAATTTACATACTGACAGACGATAGTTAGCGTAAAAATCTCCGTAGCGTGGCGCCACGCTAGACGGCGGAAATTATATATTTAATTATAACAAAGTTACAATAAGTTAATATATAATTATATATACAGTACCTAATTTATATATAATTAATATATAATTATATGTACAGTACCTAATTTATATATAATTTATATAATACTGTCCAGACGATAGAAATCTCTCCGTAGCGTGGCGCTACGGACGGCGGGAAAGTAGTTCGGCTGCCCGATGACGTTTTACGTAATTATAGGAGTTTTTTACCTTTTTTTACGGATACTGTCACAATTTTTTCGCAGTTTTATAGGAATCGTAATTATAGGGGGGTCGACTGTATTAACCTATCCTGTGTTGAAATTTTTCTCTGTTGCGTGTCGCTTCGCGTTGAATTTTTGTCAATGTTAAGCCTAACGTAAACTTTTTAAAATAATAATCGTTGCTATTGTATCGTTAAAAATTATTTCTTTATTTTTTACAAACAAAATAAATATATTGAAAAATATAATAACAAAAAATTATACTTTAGAAGTTAATCTAGTATCAAAAACATTTGATTCAGCATGACACACAGTCCTCAGAAAAACATTACACACAAGTACCAGTGCTGCCAGCTAAAACACACACACCAACAAAATAAAATATTAGAGTAGCCCAAGATATAGTCAAAGATTGCAGTGCCAGAGCATTAGCAAAAATTTAAATTTGCCGACTGGAATTCTTTCGGATAAACGATGCTCTACTGTATATAAAAGCCAAATTTTGTTAATAAAAGCATCGCAAATTATCCCAAACACAGTGTATTATTGGAATGTTGGTCAAGAAAATAGTTTCCTCCTATGTCATTTATAATTGAGAATTGCAAGTGGAAGAAAATTTGAGATTGAACTTGATTTTTCATTGTTTTAAATGATCATTTGGTATTCTGCTGTAATGAGCAGGGCTGCGGAGTCGGAGTTGTGGAGTTTTGATGTTTTAGCCAGAATCGGAGTTGGAGTCGATAGATTTTTACGCGACTCTACAGCCCTGGCAGGGCTGTGGAGTCGGAGTCGGAGTCGTGGAGTTTTGGTGTTTTAGCCGGAGTCGGATGGTAAGGAAAAGTCGGAGTTGGAGTCGGTAGATTTTTACGCGACTCTACAGCCCTGGCAGGGCTGTGGAGTCGGAGTCGGAGTCGTGGAGTTTTGGTGTTTTAGCCGGAGTCGGATTGCTAAGGAAAGGTCGGAGTTGCAGTCGGTAGATTTTTACGTGACTCCACAGCCCTGGTAATGAAGTATTTTAGTTGAAATGAAATCCGAATTCTTGTAATACTTAATATAGTTTGAGGTGGAACATCTCTTTTGTGCGGAATACATAATGGGAGTACACATCAGTAACTGTTAAAATCAAAGTTTAAGAGTTATAATTGTTCCTTATAAGAAATCCAACTTCTGTGCTGCCACTCGGGCAGTAAATGTCCATTGTTTGGCTCCAGTGTGTTGTTTACAAGATAACTTTTGAACGGTGTTTACCACATTGTGATAATGAATTACAGTACAAGTGCACTTTTATTAAATTGTTTAAGTATTGTATAAACAAGAATAAAATTACAATAAATTAGACAGCTATTTTCTCATTTCGACTGTGAATTTCTATAATTATTTAACTTTACAAAGAAAATATATATTGGGTTTAAGCTGTATTGTGTGGTACTGTACTGTACTTTAAAGCAAGAAAAAACTTTCCATATTTGCATTACTTTCTTTGCATTTTCTCTTTCTACAGTTAATTTTCTTTCTTATCATAGTTACACTATTGCTTGTATTGTATAGTACCTGCATGTCTACTCCTTAATTCGTTTCCTATATGTAAGATTCAAAATGGTTTCCGCAGCGTGTAGGCCTATTGGCGGGAAGTAGAGGGCTTCGTAGAAATTAAGTACAGTAGAGCAGCGGTCCCCAACCTTTTTATCGCCGCGGACCGGTCAAAGTTTGATAATTTTACCGCGGCCCACTGAGGGGGGACGTTGATCGTTTATATTTTAGATTGACTTAATTTAATAATTTTAATTTAATTGTATTTAAACATGCCTTCAAAATAAAATACAGTTACACCAAAAAATGAATATAATGTGATTTAACATTTTAATTCACTAGAACGCTAAATCAATGAGAACCCTGAGCTTGTTTCATTGCAAGGAGACGGTTCCCTCTAGGGGTAATAGGAGACAATGACACCCGAAGTGTGTTTCTTACGTCCAGTTTATTCTGTTGTTCCGTCGTCCATTAAAAGTCGCACAAACCCGAGGAAATACACCATAGTAAATAAAATGGAAATAATTTAATGTTCCTTGGGCGGCCCGGTACCGTTTGATCCACGGACCGGTACCGGTCCGCGGCCCGGGGGTTGGGGACCACTGCAGTAGAGCATCGATTATCCGACCCCCGATTAACCGTCACATCGGTTAACCGACCGTTCTAGTCGGCAAATTTCAAATGTCCGCTAGTGATGTGGCGCTACAATATATGTCTGTCTTGGCTACTTTAATATTATTTTTGTTAAATTTTTGCTTGTTTTGGCTGGCAACACTGGCTCGACCATGAAAGGGAGGCCAGTATTTAAACGAGACTTAATTTTCTAATTATGAATGGTTTGTTTTGTGAGCAATAAAATAGTTTAAAAATAATTTTTAATGATACAATAGCGACGATTATTATTTTTAAAAAAATTTTGTTAGGCTTAACATCGATGAAAATTCAACTCGAAGTAAGTTAATAGCGATATACTAATATACTATACTAATGTATTTTTTTTCATTCTTTTCGGTTATCCGATTTTTTCAGTTATCCGACCAACCCGAGTCCCCAATTGAGTCGGATAATCGATGCTTTGCTGTAATATGTTACGGCTTATTCTGAATATGATAAGCAATTTAAATAATTAAACTAACAGCCCTATTCCTTTTATCGAGTTATTAAAGCTAAATATGAAATTACCGAGCAATTTGGCAGGTAATAGAGATAGTGCCTCAATTGTTTAATTGAGGCACTATCTCTTGATAAATATAATTAAATTCTTTATTTCCTGTATTTTTTGTGGTCTCATACTGTGAACGAAATAAATGGATGGCTCCTAACCAACAAGTAATCTCTAGAACAAGAAGTCACAATTAGCTTAAAACAAACAAAAATTACTTCACTAAATATGAATAAACTGTGCTTCTTGATGTCTCTAGTCACACAGAAATGATTTGGAGTCTTCTTTTATAATCGAAATGCACAAGTTACTAACAGTTACCTGTGCTTCAAAATGTAGGTTATAATTTAATACATGAATGAGCAATTATTTACTGTGACGTCACAATGCCAGGCTCCAATTTTTCATCACAATGCTCAATTTTAGTAGTCTTGCCCCTGTACAGCATACTTTTTCTGTTAGATTATCGGCATGACTCCATTGTTATGTATCTCCGTTCGGGAGTGAATTTTAGAATTGAAATAACGCGAGTTCCTGTTTGGACCGGAAGTTCATGTATAGTTAATCGAGGCCTCTCGTTCTAAGCTTTTCGTTTGGTCTCGACTTTCGTCTACCTAACTCCACTCTCGAGATTAAAGGAAGGACAGATGCCAGTGGGGAATTTAGGGGTCTACAATTTTTGAAAATTTCAGCCCAACGAGCCAATTGCAGTGCAGCTACCGTCAACGTGAAAGAAGCTGCAGATGGAGGTTTTGACCACAGTTGCCAATCTTTTGTCGAGAAAACCCCTTTATTTTATTAAACCCTCTAGTTTAGTTTCATTTTAGATTTAACACGGTCAAACTTAGCGTTAGCGTATTAAAGAATATTTTTCAGATGTAAACACCTGAATTTTTCTCTAAATAGTTTTGGTCCGGGTACAATGCATATTAAAAAAAAAATTGTTTTTTGACAAGTCAGAGAAACAAATGTTTCAGGAGCCGTGGGCACAGTTGAACAAAAGCATCGTGTGACGAAGCGACCTGCTCCAGTTTTCGCCGCCGGATTCTCGCAAGAACAATCACGAGTCATGTGACTCGCGATTGTTCTTTTGGAAACTACAATTACTACTAATCGCTGAAACTCCACTAACCAAAATGAGCAGGTTTTCAATATATTGAATTGTTACTTTTCCAAATGGGTTCCATTTGTTTTTGGAGTGATCTTTTTCATTTTTGCGCATTTACTTGTTTCCTCTATTTTTGTGAAAACGAGTTATTCAAACGAAAAAGCATTTGAATCCCCCGCTTTATCAGGACGGCATACGCAGCAAAGAGGAGTACGTGTTAAATGGACGGATGTTAAAAATCAAATCAGAAGAGAGCTACAGAGATGGTTCACGCGAATTTCAAAGCTAGACATGAAATATCAATAAACTTTAAAGGGGGCACAAAGTGAAAAATATTAATCTGGAGTTTGTTCCGCGTAATGCCGCCGCGTTCTCGATACAACCATTTGGATATTACAATCGTAAAAAGTTTGAAAACATTGTATCGCTGAAGGCCAGCAGAATACATCTTTGAAGCAATTGAAGAAAATATCGTCATCTACAGAAGCAGAAGAAATTATAATTTGTTAATTTTCTGATGTGTTTGTTGATGTTATGGCAACGCAACACTTGGGCGATCTGCCTAGGGAAATGCCTTCCGGGAGGTCTTTTTAAGGGAAACTGGCCCCATATTTAGGCATTACAGATGTGACGTGGAGAAAATCTGGAAAACTCCACGTGGCCAGCCCGTCTAAGCGAGGCGCGAACTCCCAGTGTTCAGGGTTCGAAGGCCGCTTGGCCACTGGTGGGCTTTTCTGATGTGACGATCGAAATGTAAGCAAATCCAAGTGACCTGACATAACACTGAATAAGATTAATTAACTGTTGAGTGTGTTATAATGTTTATGTAGTTTCATTTTAGATTAATACACTAACGCTGTTTGACCGTGCTTTTAAAGAATATTTTTCAGATGTAATAATTTTGTTTAACTACAGTAATCGATTTTTCGGTAAGAACGACGTTTCCGAAGCAAATTCAACATTTTTTTCAATATCTAAAGTATCGCGGCTTGCTTTAACTGAAACCAATCAATTCTACTTTATATCCACAATGTTTATAATTTTATTATTTTATTTAATATTTTTCGTGGAAAAAATCCATTATTTAGCACGCTGTAAAGGATTTATCGCTTGGATTATTTATGAAATAACGCTATTCGGGCAGTAGGCAATGTAATTTTAATTTGTGTTCGATGGGTGTATCTATGGGCGCTCTGAGACATTAATGTCGATATTAAAGGAGAGATACTCTTACGAATTTTAACGTTATATTATTTTTACAATTCGTTAAAAGTATGTGTGTCCAGAATTTAAAAGGTGTTATTTATTGCTTATTTACACTGAAAATTTATGAAGGGTTATTAAAACACATTGAATGTTTCACCCGATCGGCAAGTGGTCTCTTCTGATATATTCTCGTGCATCTATTTTTATTAATTGAGAAAAATTAATACAAATTTAATTAAAAGTATTAAGAAAATCTTTAATCACCGCAATTTAAATGTAAAAACAAACTTTTTTGATTAGATAAAAAAGATTAATCTTGAGTGGCGGCACGAAATCGTGTCGTATATTCACAAGAAGGATTCTAAATCATATAACAAAGTATGCCAGATACGAATGGGAATCTCATCGAACTCTTATCTTAAGTATAAACATGTGTTAATTAACTTCTTAAAAGAAACGAATATTCGATATTAATGATATTGTAAATATTTTCTTCGTTGACATATCATTAGCGATTTCTTTTTTGGGAGACTCGGAATCGAATGCGGGGGAGACAGTCCGGGAATTTTTCAAGAATGATCTATACCAGATATATCGGATCTCTCTAACTACCCGGTTTCTACCATTGTTGGCCTGGCCGAACCCATGATGGACATGGGAGAAAAGGCACTCTTAATTCCTAAAGGGCGGAGAGAGAAGGAAAAATGAAAAAAAAAACCGTATTGAAAATATGAATATTTATTAATAGCGATACTGGATTGGGAGTTTTAACTCCTAATTTTGGTGTTTATCTGACTAAGACGGAAAAAATATGGAGAATTCATTTGGATAAGTTTTTAGGGAATTTTCAATATGATAATCGTTTAAGTTGCGATGGCTGGATTGCCGATCGGTTAGGATGGCAACCTACCGCTCTAGGGACCCGAAATCGAATCCGGAAGGGTCGAATCCCCAGGAGCTTTTCGGGGGTGGACCGCCCCGCTACGTCTGGCCCCGTTCAACATCACGCGACGTTCCCCATTGTGGGCTTATGGGAATCTAAAAAAGTGTCCCTTAGTGCTTACAGGACGGAGAAAGATTAAAATAAAATCACTTCAGTTTTTATAATTTAAACATTATTTAAAATTTTTAAAAATATATAAATTCGATTACTTGTGTTATGAAAAGGAATATTTTTTTCTAAATCTGTTAATTTTAGGAAAACTTTGCAGATATTTACGAGAAATTAACTCTGTTGAGCTGGCAACACTAATAAGCAGGAAAAATTTATTTTTGCAGACGGAAAACCGTCACGTGTCTTTGGCAGATTGGCACTGACGCAGATCGACAGGTAATCAGTTGTATCGAGAGCAGTTTCGCTGTCATTAATCGACTTTCTCCCTTGTAATTAGATAGAGCCATTTTAATTTTGAGAGTTGAGCAGTTGTCATCGATCGAGCGTCAAGTTGAAGAGCGATTAAGCTAGTGACGATGGATGCCGTAAGGGGAAGAGCGCTTCATTTTGTTTTTAAAGTCGGAGATCGGAACAAAACCATAAAATTTTATAAAGACGTCTTGGGTATGAAGGTATAATGCATTCATTTTTATTATCTCGATTGTGGATATTAATTTTCTTGCCTATGTTATGTAATATAAGGTATTTTAATTGGTAAAATTGCAGTTCTCAATGAGACTCCTCATTCAGAATTACAATTTTTGCCAATTAAAATACCTTAAAATACCAGTCGTCGAAGGGTGTCTAAAATTTGGGGGTTACACCCCCCCAGATCTGGTAAGGTTTGAACTACCTCATTTGTGTCTTTTAATTAATTTAGGTTGATTTTATAGTAAAGTGACAAACTAGAACTTTGAGGCATAGTTTTTGACACTACCATGCTTCCTATATTGATGCTTTACGTTTGCTGAAATTTGATCTGGATTCCAGAACTCACCATTGATAATGAGTTTGGATGTCATTTACTGTTTCTCACTCACCCTAGCTATTATAGATCAAAGTCTGTCTGTAATATGCATTATTACAGTTAGCCGCACTGTGGATTGCTGTCCTGTATTTGTAAATCAATCACTTTGCTCGAGACGCTCTATCTGAATATTCTTTATTCTGCAATTGCCAATTTAAATATCAATTAATTCTTTAAAGTATTATAGTTTTAAATTGGATGTGCTTTCGGAACTCTGGTGGATTTCTGAGTGTAAATTTTGTATAGCTTTTCTGATGGCTATTTTTAAATAATTATCGGTTTCAATCGATTGATAAAATTTTGATAATTTTTGTTTGCGTGTAGATAAAACTGTGGGGTTTAAAAACCTTTAATAATCTTGTTAGTGTTATATGTTATTATTTTGGTTTTGCTCTAGAGAACCCGAAAACGAGGCAGTGGGAACAGGTTTGGGCACGGAAGGATCGCTTCTGTCAACATTACGAAAATATGATTCTGATTTCAAATATCCTCTAGCATGCAATGCTGTCACACTAACCGATAGACTTTTTCACAGGAGAAAGAGTTATCCCTAAAATATTGCTTTCTTTAGAAATTACAAAAATCAAAATAGCTAGGTAAGAATTGAATGAAATCTTTATAAAGAAACCAGGAGATTGTGGCAGTTGTTCTGTTTTTGGGCCGGATCACTTTTTCCTCCTTCCCATGGCCCTTGAAAAATTATTTTATATTAACCCATTTGTGTTCTGCTATTCTTTGTGAAGTGTATTGTATTTTAATACTAGTGCTCTGACATTGTCAAGTTAGCGATGCTTCTAAGGAGATGTACATAGAGCTCAGGAATGCTGTATAAAAAAACATGGTTGCCAAGAATTAAGGATAAAAGAAAAATAAAATGTTTTTTTAATGTAGTGTTTCTGTAGATGAGTATTACTTGTTTGACAGCATAAGAATGCCAATATTAAAGATTCTAAACTCCTAAAAAGCAGTTTTATCTTTATTTTAGTTATATTTGTGGCAGTATAAGATATTTTTAAGCATTGTAACCAAAACTTTCTTTTTATTTACTTTTAATTTTTAAGCATTTCTAAAAATATAACACTTAATTAAATATTAATCCTCAGAATATACTTTTTAATACATTAACACAGTTACAGCATGGAACTGCAGCTGGACCATAAACTGGGCTTTAAAATAAACAAAAGCATGTTTTAATGGAAATATAACAATGCATTTGATTGTATAAACATTTAAAGTCTTTAATTTTGTTACCTATTCCAATGCCGAAACTAAAAATTCTGAAAACATTTACATATTATTAGAATAGAATTTTGTTAAAAAATACACTTAGTTTTCTTTTAATATAATTATGATGATAAAATAAAATGAAATTCATATAAAATTAATATTTTTGAGTATTGTAATTATTAATTAATTCTCAGGTTTTAAGGCACGAAGAATTTCAAGAAGGTTGTAAAGCGGCATGTAATGGGTAATTAGTCAAATTGATATATTTATTAACGTGTATTAAATTTAAAGTATAAATTCTAGATTATTTTTTAATAACAAATATAAATTAAAATTTAAATTGTGTTTTAATTGCCTCAACATTTTAAAGATAAGTATAAAATAATTAACTGTAAAGGATTGAATTTTATGAGAAATTCATTGTTTTTAACACTTTTATTATGTTAAAATGAAGGTTTTTGTTTTCCAATTTATTAGACCGTATGATGGGAAATGGAGCAAGACCATGGTTGGATATGGAGCTGAAGATAATCACTTCGTAGTGGAATTGACATATAATTACGGAATTGGTTCGTACCGACTGGGAAATGACTTTCTGGTACATTAATTTTTGTTTTATATATATATATATAATTTTTTTTTTAATTATATAAACAGTTTTTCATACAAAAAAAAAAAAAAAGATAGAATTTAAAATTAAAATAAGGGGTTGATTTATAACAGAGGATAAAGGGATTATGGTAATCTTTTTCTCCTTTGCGATCAATTGATTTAAAGTTAACAAACTTCTGCTGTAACTTCCAATCTATCAATTTTTAAAATGTGTAAATGTATTTTTAAATTAATATTCTATTTTATTGAAATCAGAAATTTCAGCTTTACCACCCAATGTTACAGGTACATTGATTAATTTGGCAAATCAGAATAAAAATTATTCTGATTTGCCAAAATCAGAATAATTTTTATATTCAGATTTATAGTTTATTCAGATTTATGTCCATAAATATTCAGATTTATGTCCATAAATAATATTCAGATTTATATTCAGAATATTCATATTCAGATTTATGTCCATAAATGAAAGAAATAATTCAATGGAACAACTTGTTAGAGCTTTATTTTATTAAATTTATTAAAATATTTACTTATTTATCACCTAATATGCAGGATGCTTAGTAAAATCCTTATATGCCCAAATTACTGACGAATGCAGATAGCTACAGTTATGAACGTGATGTATAATTACAATAAAATGACTTTGCACTACAAAACGTGACCACTTGCAGCACCCTTGGAAGTTGAATTCAGAAATTAGTGCTCCCATCTCAGAAAGGCTGCACAATACAGAAAAAAGTCAATTACAGAGTCATGGAGCATGACCAATTTATTATGAAAAGATGTTGATTCCTATCAATGCTATGTTCTTGCTAATCATGTTACAGAGGATAGGAAATGAAACCACGCGTTAGGCATAGACATGGCAAATTATTCTGAGTAATAAGAAGCTGTAGCCCGGATACAAATTTATATTTCCTATTCTGTCCCTAATTATCACAATTTGCTGCTTTGTGATGGAATTAGTGATGTAGCATTGACAAGAATTGAATACCAACAAATTAGCATTTCACATTACTCATGTATGCAGAGTGTCCTTTTGTACTAAATCAGTCATGCCCTATGACTTTGTAATTGACTTCTTTTCTGTATCATGCATCCTTTTCTAGATAGGAGCATTAACTTCAGTTTACCACTACAGGCTCTATGTCTCACCTCTAGCACTTAGTAACTATACTATGCACCTTGTTTATTATTTCACAAACAGTTTATTTACTAAAACAATAACATATTGTAATTTTACTTCAGTTTATTTACTATTCCTTTATTTTGTAATTACACTTTTAAGTATTGCATTTTATGATGACAATAATAATGATACATAATTAAGCACTGCTGTATTTTTCTCTAGCCTTTTTATAGAATAGAAATAAATTAATTTCCAGTTTCATTCTTGTCTAAAAACTTTATTATTATAAATTTGAATGTTGTTTTTTTTCTTTGTATTTGTAGGGGATAACTATAAAATCAAGTAAGGCTATTGAAAATGCCATTAAAAACAAGTATCTTATGGCAGAAGAAAATAATACAAAAGTAATCGAAGCTCCTGGAGGATATAAATTTTTTTTAAAAGATGAGCCTAACAATTCTCTAGGTACATAAAATTTTTATTTTAAAATAGTCATAAATTTATATCATTATGAAATGATTTAAGAGTTAGCAAAGTATAATTCTAAAATTATTATTTGTTTAGAAATAAATCTAAATTACAAAGTGCATGATAACGTCTACAAATGTTATGTTGATGATATCTTAATTATATGGAAAATAAGCCAAATATGGAAAAAGTCAATTACAGAGTTGTAGAGCATGGTTGATTTAGCACGAAAGGATATCCTGTGTACATGACTAGAAAGCATGAAATGCTAATTTGTCAGTATTTGATTGCCATCAATGCTGTAACATCTCAGTTTTTCCAAAGCCTGGAAATTAGTCAATGTGCAGCATTACATAAACAAAAAACAAAAATCTATATTGCTAGTGCAATGCAAAAGCAATCATTTCATAGTAATTTACGTTTCTGTGTGTATATTGTCTACTTGTATCTTGTTTAAGTAGAATCTATATACACAGAAATGTAAATTACTGCAAAATGATTGCTTTTGCAATTGCACAAGCAAATAGATACTTCTACAATGCCAGGAAGAGCTCTTTTGGTACCTGGATAAGTGTTAAAATGAACACCCCATAGATGAGATGATTTCAATAGCTCAAACTTTGCTTCCATAATTCTGCAGAAGTTCATTTTATTTACAAAAATACTGTGAAATGAAACATTCATAACACATATTAGACTTGAAATCTTGAAATTATCTACTAATTGTATAAGTTACATTATAGAAATAATTATGATACTGTTTCTACTTTATTCTAATATTTATTTAATATTGGAAAATATACACAACTGAGGTAAAAATAAGTAAACAGTAAACAAACTTAATTATACGAAAGTTTAATTTGTTAATAATTTGTGCTGAATTGTAAAAAAGAACATTATTTATCTCTTAAAACACATGCAGTCTTCGACACAAAATCTTTATATTAATAATAATTAGAACTTATAAATTTTAAAATTCTATATTAAAAATACAGATAACAATTACATATTTAATGATTAGTTTCTAATTAATTTGACTACTATAATTGTTAAAATTAATATGCAGTGGTGGCATATTTGATTACTTCTAGTCAAATTATTGATAGTAATTGATCATTTTAACATAGCTCAAAAATAGCTGATAATTGGCAGATCATTTGGCAATAATTTATTAAATTGGGTTATGGGTCGTCATTGTTATGTGTTGGTATGTATTTCATTTAATATCTCAGAATGGGATAAAGATTAAGAAAAAAAATTTGGCACAGTAACTTGTACATAAGAGATGTTGATTTTTTTTCAATACGTATCTCAAGTGGATGGGGAGATAGAGGGGGTCACACATCATATATCAAATGGTTTCAGACTAATTGAAAATTTTACTTGTTTGCATTTACAATATTTTTAAAAAATTGTTTCTGTAAAATGTGTAAAATTTTTCTGGCAATCTTTGTGTACAAAATTATAAGCATATTAATATATTTTTAAAATAGATAGCTGCCTACAATAATAACTTACCCAAGGCTCTAGACTAGCTATAAGATTTAATAAATCCTTATACAAATGCATTTTTTCTCAATTTTAAAATATACAGTAAACTCCCGATTATCCGGCTAATGGTGGGGAGATGTGGCATGGATAATCTGAACTATAATTATTTATTTCTAAAATACAACATGTAGATTCGACATAGATTCACCTTTTTCAAATTTTTCAATTAACGTTAGTTTTTCTTTTATAGTAAGTATGACTTTCTTTCAATTATTAGGCATTTTAAGGGTACTTATCTGAAAATTAAAAAAGCATCTTATTTTACATAATTTTATACTAAAAGTATTTGTGGGAGAATTATATCAAATCTTAAATTGTAATACGTATTATAACATGCAACTAAACGAAACTTTGTTTAAATGTACTCACTATCGTTTTCTCCTCTGAAAAGAAACGTTTGGCATGAAAGAAGCAGCCTAACTAAAACCAGTCCAGCTGACTTCAGATACCTCCACCACCCGCTTCAAACATCTAAATACGAACACGTGCACACTTATAGGATGCATAGACATGAAAGCAAGCAACTATTTAAAAAATACATACACATATTTTTTTTTTTTAAATTAAATTCATGCACGGATAATCCGCAAACCGGATAACCCACACATGGATAATCGGGAGTTTACTGTACTTTTGTAATACATTTAACAAAATGGAGGTCTAAAGGTGAATCCCTGGAATTTTGAGACCTACAACATCACAAATGTCTGGGGGTTTGTGAACTGCGGTACTCAGGGGGATGGTTTAGCAAAAATGCATTATTATACCAACCTGAGAGAGATGATCAAAAGTGACTCTAAAACTATACACACAATTAACGGATGACCTCTAGAAGAAAATTAATATTTTACTTTTGTTATATATTTTCTTTTGATTTTTTTTCTTGTTTTTTTTAATATCAATAAAAATCCTTAAAACAACAACAGAAACTTTGTCATCATTATATCATCTATTTGGACCTTGTTTATAAATAGGACTTATTATACTGGTGTAGTTTCTGATTAGCAAAGAAAGGAAGTCTTAGTCAACAGGTAAAGCAAAATATTTTCATCTGTACACCCCTTTTGTGTTTTGAACCTGGAAACCCCTCTTCAGCAGGTTTACAACATTCTGTAACAATTGTATAAAACTTTTAAACAATGATATTACACCTGACAATATTTCAGATAAGATAAAAATTACTTACATTTTCTCTAAATCTATTTCTTTCTTTTTTCTTTCTTTTTATTGTATTTAAATTAATTTTGAATCCTTCTTTGTTACAATGCTTGGCTACTGCTGAATTTGCATAATTTCCTTTAATTGATCTGATATGTTCTGTTATACGTATTTTAAGTTTTCTTTTTGTTTCATCTATCTATGTATGTTTTATCTTGTCCACAACTACCTTGTAAAGAAAAATGTAAAACATTAAGGACATAGAAGTAAAAAAAAAATTTTTTTGTCATCATTGCTTTGAAATTAAAATGTTGTTCATGAATATTTTTAATATTATATAATTATTTATCAAACTTATACTTCCTCTATACTTTTTATGTGCAGATCCAGTTGAAAAAGTAATTTTGACCAGCTCCAATTTAAAAAAATCACTAGGTAAGTAGAAATAATCTTAAATTTTTGTGTATTAAATAATTTGAGCAGCTCAAGTTGTAAAGAGTTGTTTTTGTTAAACTTTCTGACTTACATAAAATTTTACTTTTATAATTTTCCTAAATATTTATGCAGCAACTGCAGCTATTTGCACTGAATTTGATTGAAGCAAACAGAAATAAATAAATAATTCTGTTCAGCTTACTGAATAAATAATTTTATTTATTCAGTTTCTTCATTCAGGAAAAATTACAAAGGTGTGCTTTAAAATGTTCAATAAAAAGATTAAGATGTATGCCACTACAAACACTTTATAATCAAAAATTTTCCATACTTTTTTGCTTCATAATTGGATCTTTCATTTACTTCATTTATATGTTTTTATATGTTTCTGTAATTTTTTAAAATTTTGTTCTAGCCAGCAATAATTTACATAAACTTTTGTCAGTAAGCAACATCATTATATACTGCTGTTCCCTGGCCTATGTAAACTATAAAAATAAATTTATAAATAGTCTGATGTTGAACATTATAAATGCATTTGTGCAATAACTCATTATACTTATAACACTATATTTTGAAAATGAGATTGTTGTCATTGATCAATTGTTCTCAACTATTGTTTGTGGCCTTAAGATCATCTCATTTCATAAACATTTTTACTTGATCGAGTAAAAATGTTTATGAACAAGTTATGAACATACTTGATCAAGTAAATAATCTTAAATTATAAGATTTGAATCTAAAAATGCAAATATATAACAGCATCTATCAATTTAATTATCATATTTAATGTAGTTGCTATTTCTTATCTTAACGTATTTTGAAACAGTACCAAACTTATGCTCTTCCATAATTCATTTACATCATTAAGTATCCTCCCAAACATTATTAAACAATTTGCGACTTGTTCTGAGTATTTTGGCCTTAATAGGCCAAATACTCAGAATCAGGATATTGATGTTTTGCTACTTCTTATTGTCTCTGTTATAATCAAATGATTACTCCAATTCACTACTGTTTATATTTTATAATATAAGTCTACAACAGAAGATTTTGTATATACTTTATAACATTACAACTATTTATAAGTTTACAACAAAACATTTTATAATGGAAAATACCAATGTGAAAATTTACTTCTAATTATGTAATAAGTCATAAAATTGATTGGATTTTTATTTTTAATTTGCAGCTTTCTGGAATGAATTATTAGGAATGAAAGTATACGAACAAAATGACCATATGGCACTTTTGGGATTTGCTGACAATCAGGTATCTATATTTTGTTTTATAAAATTCTTGTTACACTAAATAACTTCCAAAATTTTCACATTTTTATTATCTATGAGAAATTTCCAGTTAGAAATTAGACAAAAATTTTGAAAAATACATTATTTAAATCAAATGATTGAATATGTTTTTGGATTTTTGTGATTATCCTATCAGCAATATTCAATTTTGCATGCAAGATTTCTTTTCAATTGTTCTTAGTTTTCATTACAACTTTATAAATTTATCCTTTCAATTTAATAGTGATAGATTTTGATATACAGCAGAAACTTGATGAAGATTTTACACTATTAACTTGTGTTGTGCACCAGTTAATTATATTAATATGATTAATTACAGTTGGAGTTTTACATTATACTTTAACAAACATAAGTTAAACCTATGTTTTATATTTGTTAAATATAAAGAATCAATGCTCAGTTTTTTAAAATGATAATGTACTTGCAAGTTTGCTATTTAAAGTGTTGTGTAAGTTCAAAATAATCTCCATTTAGTTATGGTTTCATAAAATATCACAAAAGTTTCATGATGAGTAAGAATTAATTAATTTCTTTTTATTTTTGTTTATGAACTTGAGCAAACTTAATTTTATTTATTGTATGAATTTTCACTTGCATACAAATATTTTTAATAGAAATCCAATAATAAGTATTTAAAAAATATTTTCAGTGCAAACTGGAGCTAATAAGCATAAACAAAGATGTTGATCATGCTACCGCTTTTGGTAGAATTGCATTTGCCTGTCCAGAAGACCAAGTAATTTATTCTTTTTATTTTGAATTTTTAAAGCTATCAAATAAAAATATTTACTTATTCGACTTTATGTAATAATTCCACAGCTTCCAATAATAGAACAAAAAGTCAAAACTGCTGATTACACTATTTTGACTCCTTTAATAAGTCTGGATACGCCGGGAAAAGCCACCGTCAGAGTTGTCATCATAGCTGATCCAGTAAGTGCAATTAATTACAGTTTAATTTTTAAAATGATGAGAAATGAACATACAGAATGATAGATCTTAATCTATATTCAGTTCACACAAATGATAGAATCTGCATTATATATACAGTGGTATTTCGTACTTTGAACAATTCCAAGTTGGAACATTCCAGAGTTCAAACACTACATTCAATCTGAAGTTCAAATGATGCTCCTGCATTAAACTGTGCACACAGTAAAAAAATGTGCTCACTGCATAAACACTATCTGTTGTGGGCACAAATCATATTCTGCTCTCATTGTTAAAGCATCTCTTGCATTACACTCCAGTGTTTTCACTGTTTTTACACTTTACTTTTTGGTGTGTTTGAGTGTATATATAAACCCCTACCTATTAACCATGGCATCCAAGAAGAATGTGGAAGCAACAAAGCCTAAGAAGGTTATAGTACTAACAATTGAGGTAAAAGAGGAACTTATTGTAAAGCAGAAAAGTAGTATACTCGTGGCGGATCTGGCAATCATGTTTAAATGCCAAAGTTGACGGTGTGCAATGAGTAAATGCCATTTTCATTTTATTATACAGTATTTGCATATTTTACTTATTATTTTTGTCTTTTAATTTATTATTTTGGACAATTAATTGTGTTATTTTTATCTTAAAATATGTATAGTTGCTGTTTAAGTTTATCAAAATGGATATTGTTTAGCATCTGGGAACGGATTAATTCAATTTCCATTATTTCTAACAGGAAAAATTGATTTGGACTTTGAATGATTTAGAGTTTGAACTACTTCCTGAAATGAATTAAATTTGAAGTACGAGATACCACTGTATCTTGTATAGTCAATTACAGAAGTAGTTATATTGTGATCTACTATTCAGGGTCCTAAATTATTCAAATTCTTAATATCTCTCAAAATAGTCACAACAAGTTAATGTTTGGATTACTGTTCAACTAATGTCATAGTAAATTTTTAATAACTAATGTTTGATATATAAACATTTCCACTTTCATACCAGAAGTTTATGACTGCAACATATGTGAAATATGTATAGACATCCGAGAAAACACACAATCACAATCCTTAGATGATTCACAAACACTTCATTTTTTACATATTATAATGAAGTTTGTGCACTTTAAATAAGTTAATGTTAAGAAATATATGTTAAGAAAATATATTGTGATGATAACTGTGATTATTATGGAAAAATTTTCATTTTAACAGTATAAAATATAAATTGTAATAGGAAACATGCCTTTTATACAATGGAAATTCTTCAATATGCTAATGTTTTCAGTTAGCTTTACTAGCCTTTGAATCCAGTTTAAATAGAATCAAACAGAAAACACAAGATGGTGGCCTAACTGCCTATCTCTATACAAAATACTTTGTATTTAATGACAGGTATCTCTCATATAACATGGTGATTACATTCTGAAAAAGAGCCATGTTATGCGAATGCATGTTATACGAAACAAAGGACTAGTGCAAAACATAGGGTTAGGTTCCAAAAATTAAAAAAATATACCATTCTTCTTCATTACTAAGAGAAATATGTTTATGAAAGCAATCAATAATTAACTAACAATCACAGTCAGAAGCATTGTATTACATGTTAATATTAATTTTAGTTAAATGAGGACATTTTATTTTTACATTGTGATCTGAGCTTTTTTGCTGATCTCAGTCAGAAATATTAGCAATGTCTTCATTTTTTTTATTTTTATCATAATTTTTTATGGATGACTATATAAAAATAAAGATATGTTATTACAATAAATTACCAAATGATCACCTTAATATTGGGCTATAATATGGCTAATAAAATGATTAGTATAAAGTAATTTGACATTAGAGGTAGACGTTAGGCACCATCTCTTAAGTAAATTAATAATTATAATTAAATAAATAAATTATTAAATAAATTTAGAACCTTCTGGAATAAAAGAACTGGCCTGGGACGGGGCTTGAACCCGCAACGTCCGCTTGCTGTGCGGTGCGCTTGCCAGTTATGCCACTCAGACCCCGAGCGAGTCTTCGCTTCCAGAAGTACATTAGATAAGATATAACCTTACTTGGTTAAATACATCACTGACTGGGGACGACTCCATCGCCCATGACCCCAACGGCACTCAGCCAGCTAACGTAATACCCGGC
This sequence comes from Centruroides sculpturatus, assembly GCF_000671375.1. Classification (NCBI taxonomy): domain Eukaryota; kingdom Metazoa; phylum Arthropoda; class Arachnida; order Scorpiones; family Buthidae; genus Centruroides; species Centruroides sculpturatus. The sequence continues at coordinate 221,644 of NW_019385759.1, forward strand.
GAGGTATATATATATATATATAAATAATAACAACCCAAAGCCCGAGAAGTATACAATAAATCACCAAACGATCGCCTTAATATCAAGCTATAATATGGCTAATTAGCCATTATATGGTATGATATTAGCCATATTATAGCTCGATATTAAGGCGATTGTTTGGTGATTTATTGTATATTTCTCGGGCTTTGGGTTGTTATTATTTATATATAGATATGTTATTAATCGAAAATGTGTTCTAGTGGTTAACATTTGTTCAATCGAGCACCAGGTGATTTTTTTTCCAGAATTTGTGTTTGAATAACCAATTGTTCAAGTTGGGAACTGTTTGAATACCAATATACCACTGTATTTTGTTTATTTTTACAAATGAAGTAATCATTCATAGGTAAAGTTGCCCTACTCAGACCTATTAGAGTCTGAGTATGGCAACTTGATGTATTTGATGTATTTTGATGAAATATATGTTAGATGGACCATGGGGAAAAGGAAAATGCAAAAAAAAAATTAGTTCAAATTTCTACTACTAGGTGAAAAAATGGCACATAAAGAACAAGAAACACAAAATGGAAACACACAAAAGGTTCTTACTCACGACATTTGTTCAATGTGCAATCCATTTGCTTCAATTACGTGTTCAAAGCACCTTACAGCATTGTCGACAGTAGACCGATACGTTTCTTGAGAAATTGCAGCAATATGGCTTGTTATGCTTGCTTTCAATTCAGGTAGAGTTCGTATGCCTCCTCTGTAGACATGATCTTTCAGATATCCCCACAACCATATGGATTTTGCTTGAATTGAAAGCAAGCATAACACACCATATTGCTGCAATTTCTCAAGAAATGTATCGTGCTACTGTTGACCATGCTATAAGGTACTTTTAACATGTAATTGATGCAAATGGATTGCACATTGAACAAATGACATGAGTAAAAACCTTTTGCATGTTTCCATTTTGTGTTTCTTGTTCTTCATGCACCATTTTTCACCTAGTGGTAGAAATTTAAATTAATTTTTTTTTGCATTTTCCTGTTTCCCATGGTCCATCTAACCTATATTTCATCAAAATATGTCAAAGAGAACAGACTCTATACAGCCTTCTTGATAAAGCACTGAGTTCAGCGTATTAACGCTGAACTCAGTGCTTTATCAAGAAGGCTGTATAGAGTCTGTTCTCTTTGACATATTTTGATGAAATATAGGTTAGATGGACCATGGGAAACAGGAAAATGCAAAAAAAAATTAATTTAAATTTCTACCACTAGGTGAAAAATGGTGCATGAAGAACAAGAAACACAAAATGGAAACATGCAAAAGGTTTTTACTCATGTCATTTGTTCAATGTGCAATCCATTTGCATCAATTACATGTTAAAAGTACCTTATAGCATGGTCAACAGTAGCACGATACATTTCTTGAGAAATTGCAGCAATATGGTGTGTTATGCTTGCTTTCAATTCAAGCAAAATCCATATGGTTGTGGGGATATCTGAAAGATCATGTCTACAGAGGAGGCATACGAACTCTACCTGAATTGAAAGCAAGCATAACAAGCCATATTGCTGCAATTTCTCAAGAAACGTATCGGTCTACTGTCGACAATGCTGTAAGGTGCTTTGAACACGTAATTGAAGCAAATGGATTGCACATTGAACAAATGTCGTGAGTAAGAACCTTTTGTGTGTTTCCATTTTGTGTTTCTTGTTCTTTGTGTGCCATTTTTTCACCTAGTAGTAGAAATTTGAACTAATTTTTTTTTTGCATTTTCCTTTTCCCCATGGTCCATCTAACANACGAAAATTATTATTTTCGTGAACTATTAGTACTTCAGTGTGTAAATTTTCTTTTCTCGTCTCCATACACATGGTCCTTCGCAAAAATTGTTTCAATTTTGCCAGATCTCGACGCTCCTGATTCTGGTGTTGCCAGATGTTTTTCCCTTGTTCCATAAGTGCTTAGCACCATATAAGGAAATTTATAAAGATCTTTTAACTAGAAGCAAGCAATCTAAAATTACATACACTTTTTGCAAAAGGTAAAACATGAATCTGAAAATAATGCAGAAAAATGCTCAGAGGATAACGATAACTCAAAAATAAAATGCTCTCGATTAATAGTGCTTTTAGTGATGACAAAGAAAACATTGTTTAATTTAACATATTAATTAATATGTATCACTTAAGAAAATTTTAATAAAGATATTTATCTTAATTATAAAAATATAGTAGCATGTTTTTTAATTTTTGGAACCTAACCCTTCTTTTCGTACTAGTTCTTTGTTTCGCATAATACGGATTCTCATAACACGGCAATTTTTTGGAACGTAACTATCGTGTTATACGGGGGTTACCTGTATCTGTAAATTGTGATATTTTTTTCATCTATTATAATCATACAGATGTCTGCTAATTTTGGTCCTGTAATGGATCCCATTGCAGTTCCTTTCTTTCGTCTGTAAAAACCTATAGACATTTTAAAATAATTATTTTTAAAAATAAATTCAATAATTTTTTTTGAATTTATATTTATTTAAATGTTGTTTGTGTTTAAGTGAATATCAGAAAAAAGAAGACATATTGTCACATTTTGGTAAGTACATGACATTACTATATCTAATAATAATCAGACATTCAATTTATTTGCTGATTTTAATGAATGGAAACAGAAATATGAAGTGGAAAATACTGTTAAGTACATTATAATGAGTGGTTCAGAAACAAACATTAAGCCTAATAATTCTATATATTATAACTGTCATAGATCTAGTTACTTCAAAAGTAAGGAAAAAGGTATTTATCAATTAAAAATAGAAGGAAGCAAAAAGATTGATGGATTCTGTCCATCCCAAATGAAAATGAACATAAAAGATAATGAAAAGTGTCTTGTTACCTTCACTCTGCAACATGTAGGCTATCAAAATGAATTATGTCATATAGTTTTGTCATGAAATGAGAGAAGTACATTAGCAACAAAAATTTATTCAAGGAAATCTTTCAATGCCATAATAGAGGAAGTCAGAGACAGTCTATCAATACCAGAAGAGCTACAAAGACTTCATATAGTAACCAGAAAGGATCTACATAATAGTGAGAATAATTTCCAATTGTCATCAAATTATGTAAGACATCCAAATGATTCAATAAGTGTAGACACCTGGGTGAATGAAATGAGAGATGGCAGTGATGATTGTGTGTTGTAAGAAATGGTGAAGAATATCTTCATTTAGCAAAATCTGACTTTGCTTTAGCTGTTATGAATGATGGTCAGGTTTTTATGTTATGTGTTTAGGAAATGATGTTGTGTGTATTGATGGGACTCATAGACTTAATGCTTATGATTTTGAATTAATATCACTGATAATAATTGATGATATGTGACAAGGTTTTCCTTGTGCTTTTTTGTTTAGTAACAGAACTGAAAAGGAGATATTACAGATCTTTTTTTCTAAGATTAAAGAACGAGTAAGCTCTTTGTCACCAAACATATTTGTCAGATATGGCTGACTCAGTTTTCAATGTTTGGGTGCATGTTATGGGGAATCTGCTCAAAGATTATGTTGTTCGTAACATATTGACAGTGCAGAGTGCAAGAACCTCTGTAAAATAATGTCTAAAGAGAAAAAGGCTGAAGTGTATAAAATTATACGATCACTGATGAAAGAAACAGATGAAGAAACATTTAAATTAATTTCAGAAGCAGCAGTGATAAAGTTAGTTGATGATCCTAAAACAACTTATTTTGGACGATATTTCAAAGAAAACTATATGAAAATCGAAAAATATTGGTCTTATTGCTACAGACTACATTGTGGCCTAAATACAAATATGCACATAGAGAATATGCATAAATGCATTAAACACGTATATTTGCAAGGAAAGAGTGTAAAGTGTCTAGATAAAGCCATTCATGCTTTAATGACTTTTTTAAGAGATAAGATGTATGATAGAATCATTGTCATGCATAAAGGAAAAGTAACAAGCAAGCTTTCTGATCTGAGAAAAAGGCACAAAACTAGCTTAAGCTTATGCAAAGATCTTGTTATTAAAGAAGATAACACATTGAAAATTCCTTCAGCAAATGGATCAGATATCTATACAGTGGCTATGGTAAAAGAAAACTGTGAATATCAAATAGTATGTAATGAGTGTAAATCTATATATATATAAAACTAGCAGACCCCGCCACACGTTGTTGTGGCTCAAAATGTATCTATTATAAATATATAACACTTTCCCCATGGGAGGAATTTTTCGAAAAATCCCTTTTTAGTGTATATTCTGTTGACGTACCCTATTAAAACGCAATAAAAAAACGAAAAAAACCGCATCTAAAATAGTATAAATAGAAGCAGAGTTCTTCATGGTAAGCCTTAATCCTGTCCATCTCTCGGTGGGGGGAATTTCGACATGTATATTATATAAAAACGCGTGCGTATTCGAATGCAGCGTTGTGTCAAAATTTCAAAGGAGTCGGTAGGAACAAACGAACATTACATTTTTATTTATGTAGATAGAAGATCTGCTTTAGTTCATCCTCGCAGAAAAGCAAACTTAGGGCGTCGTACTCGTAGCGCCATCTGTTGGACATAAAAGCCTTAGCCCTAGATGATATGTTTTAATTTATATGAATGTTTAACGGAATAATATACAGCCTATGTCCACCCTGAAGTTCCATTCTAAATATTGGTGAAAGAATTTTTGAAATCGGATGCGTAGTTTCGGAGATTATACTAATATTATAAAGAGGTAATGTTTGTAAGTAAGTTTGAATGTAGCGGGTAATCTCCGAAACTACTTCATTCCTAATCCTAAGAAAAGAAATCTTAAGTTCATCAAATATCTTAATGAATTCTGAAGGGCATTCTGCTTGGAATTCTTAAATGCAAGAATGCAGTGCCATAACTAGGCAGGTGCAACATGTGCACCCGCACAGGACCCACTTGGAAGGGGGATCAAAATGCATGTATTTGTTTTATTTTCCCAAACCTAATTAATTAATTAATTAAGGGGCCTAAATGCAAATTCTTGCACACGGAACAGGAATGGCTAGTTACGTTTCGATGATTAAGAAAAGCCATAAGGGTACGACTATGCAGACACGAGCAAGAATATGTGGCGGAAAGAGGCGAGACGCGATAAATATCAAACCCTGTCTGATATGTGCCAGAACCAGAAATTCGCTCTCGCCAGCGAGATTTCTCGCTTCTCGCTTGTGCATGGTTTTCTTTTGCGAGAACTATATTGCTCGCAACCTCTCTCTCGCTACTAAATTCGCGTCTGCATAGTCACACCCTAACACGTTCTAAACGTTAGCTGATGCAACCACGATAGAGGGTTAACTCTTAAATCGTCACTCTCCTGAATCTGTCAGTGAAAAAACGAAACAATCTTACACGAATGTTTACAATTCGGTGCCGAATACCAAACCATTTTTTAAAAAATAACAAGAAACTCAACTAATTAAATTCGAAAAAACAAATAACCAAATTCGCTGTAGAAACACCGTACACATGACCTCAGCACCCAAAATGACAATTACCGCGATGCATCACTGTATCGCATCCACACCTTGCTGAACATACGCGGATAGAGATCGATCAGATCACTATAGTTTGTTGATATGACCTATTTGAACAATGACCAAAGTTTGGAATCAAACTCTGATTAGTTTGATTCCAAAAGAATATGCACTCGAGACAAATTTACCTTTACCCGAATTTATTTGTGGGATAGATTTATTTATTAAATAATTCTATCAGTTTTAATATAAGGGGATAGCACGTGTGTACTTTTAAAGTGTTCTTATAGTTATTTTAGTTTTATTTTTTTCAGTTTTTTTGTAATGTACAGTACGATTGTCCATTCGGCTTTAGATCGTTTTTAAAAGAGACGAGGCGAAAATCGCCGGTTTTTACGGAGCACGTGAATTTAGAATCATTGGATTTCTAGCAAGTGGGATATGAAAATGTCGGGCTTAGAGTTGTTATAACAGTGAAAGTTGTCCACTTTTACATCACTTTCAGACTGCACTTTTTTTGCAAAGTGAAGAAACAAGATACTGTATTTGCTTCGAAATTACTAAATCGGCAAGAAAGTTGTCCCACTTAACATTAAATTCATAACTATGTACTGGTATATTGAAAATTTTGCAAAATTTTATGTAAGTATTGCTAGTAAACTAGATATTGAAATACTGTATATTCAAGATTTATTGGGCTGCAATTTGAAATACGCCAGCAGCAAGTTGCTCAACTTTCCTGGAAACATTTAAAATTTTGGTAGCGCCATCTGTTATCATATTTTATTTTAAAAACTTTTTATATTTTTAACTATTATAAATTGGCAAAAACCGTAATTTTGAGGTTAGGAATGAGTTTTATAAAAATTGTAAATGCTAATAACGAGTAAAATCGTCATTAATTCCGACGCTACTGGAGATACAAACGACCACATTACCTCGACCTTTAACCACCAAAATTTAACGGCATCAATCCTTCTAAATAAATAAACCTCCCTGAAACATTTCAGAAATTTTCGACAAAAAGCACAGGAGTTATTAAGCTTCAAACAAGTGAACAAAATAGTGCTTTCCACACGCACAAACACACTAATATCCATACATACAGAAATTACCCCCGAATTTTTCGCATTTCTCGACGTTTCAAGGTGATATAAGTCCAAAAATGTAAAAGTTTGGGGTAGATCCGGCAAAAAATATAGACAGACGAACGACAGTGGGAATTTATAGGTCTACAATTTTTGGGCTGCAATTTGAAAAAATTGTAGACCTATAAATTCCCACTGTCGTTTGTCTGTCTATCTTTCTTTAATATCGGGAACGAAGTTAGATAGATGAAAGACATGACCAGATATGGAAGCCTTAGGGGCAGGAGATCCCGATTAACTACTGTATATATGAACGTCCGATGTAAATCGGAAGTCACGTTATTTCAATTCAAAAATTTTCCTCTAAAAGGTGTTAGATAGATGACCGGCACGACTCTATTCTTAAAGGAAAAGTACGATGTACAGGGACAAGCAACTACTAATTTGAGGTGGAGTGCATTATATTTTTTTAGAAATATCTTTTGAAAAATATGACAGGCTAATCTGTATCTTAAATATAGTTCAAAGATTTCAAGTTAAGGAATCCAAATTAATCGTACGATTTTAAAGTATATATCTAATTCTGAAAATTATACCATAAAATGAGAACTAATAAGTTTGCAATTACTTCAAATTTGATTTAATCATTATTTTTTGCATAAAGTGACAAACATTAGTTTTATAGAGAAAATTACGCAATAACATTTCAAAAACATTTATTGTTTTATTACTCAACAATAAAATTTTCATTGTGTAGAACAAAGAACAGAGAAAAATTTAAGAAAAGAATAAAAAAAATGCTTGACGAGATTTCGGGAGGAACTATCTTATGCCTTATTTTGACGGTCAGATGTTTAGTGGAAGTATTGATCGGCGGATTCATCTGTTATTTAATATTCAAAATCAATCAGTTGGAATGTAACCACCATCGCTTCCTTTGTCATTTAGAGGAAAATGAGATTTCTGGACAGAAATCGGAATGGTCAGAGATCGAGGTCGACGCGAAAGGAAATAATACTCTTTCTGCAACCTCTTCTTTTACCGAGGGGAGAGCTCTATATCTGGATTGTAATTCAATCGAGAGTTCACTCGCCTCGGAAAGTAAGGAACAATTTTCATCTAAAGAAACTTGCGAAGAATCGATACAGTTTATAAAAATAACATCTAGCTATAAATCATTCCAAGAAATAATTCAAGGAACTGGTCAATATACAAGACGAAATAGACGAAAGAAATTCTGAAGTTCCGATATCTCGAATTCCTTTGGCCGTAGATAAAGAAAAAGAAGCACTTATGGACACTTCCGAAATGGCCAGGCCGCGTTTCTTTATGCAGCGCTCGAGAAGCGCTTTACAGCGAACCCTCTGAAACCCGTTTCTAAATGCAGCGCTGCAATGTAGCGAACCGTTTCTAAACGTTTGCTGCAAGAGGTCGCTGCAGCGAAGATAAAGCAGCTTTTACGTCCGCTACACGTGTAAAGC
>NW_019385760.1:0-8053 GCF_000671375.1 Centruroides sculpturatus
CACATATTTTGCATGTTAAATAATTTTTGTTTTTATGAATGATAGACAATAGGGAAAAGATTTGCATTTTTCAAATAGTATTATATTTATGTACTCTTGTTCATGTTCAATCAGCACCAGATACATTTTATATGTGTAGTTTCTGACTGTCAACATGGATAAATATGCAGATCTTAAAATTTTATTTTCATTAGAATTTATTTTGTACATGCAGGTTGAATCAAGTGTCCTTTACACCTTTTCTTTGTATTAAAAGTACTGAAGATATATTAATTTTGTTACATAGGAAGTCTTGCATGGAAAATTGGATGGACGTTTTTATACCTTGAAAATGATTTTCAAGGTCAACAAAAAAGTCCATCTAATTCTCCATCCAAACTACATTAAGCTACACTTTTCCAGATTATCTAAAGTTTAGACTTTTATAAATGTTAATAGTTATTATTGTTTAATCAGTTGTCCCAATTGTCATTTTGATAACCTTTTCCAATTGGAGAAACAATAAATAACCATTAATATCAAATATAAATTTTGAGATATGTATAATCTGAAAATATAGCTTCATATGATCTAGTTGATATAATAATACACTTGTCTTTGCAAGAGTTATAAATGTTCAGTAGTTTTCAAGTTGATAATTTTTATGTTTCATTCTAAACTGCCCTTTGTAAATTCTAACTTAATCATATTATTTAATTAATTTATTTATGATAGCAACATCATCTGTTTGTGGTACCTGTTTCTTGTAATCATCAAGAAATTTATTAGCTTAATTTCTACAATAATAAAAATTATCATATCATAGCAATTTTGGTCTTTAAGAATGTTTATGTTCAATGTAATCTAATTAAATATTGGTTATTTATTATATTAAGACATATAATTTTTTTTATTTATGATAAATTGTGTTACATGTGATGTCTTTATTGCAAATGAATGTTGCTTATGAAATGAATTTCTTTTTTAAATATTAAAGCTTATCAATATAGAATATATAACAAGAGAAATTTCTATATGCAAACAAAGTTTTTCATTATAAAGAATAGTTTTAACAACTTCAGATTTTATATAGATTTTCTTCTAGGCAATTCTATGTAAAATCATTATATTGTCAATTGCAAAAGATAGAAAATGCAACTGTCAGATAGTTAATTTAAACTATCACATCTTCAATAACAATATTCTAAAAACTACCCTACATCTTCAATACAGTAAAAGTTTGTTAATCTGGTGTCTATGGGACTAGGTTGGGACTGGATTATTGGATGTATTTGTGAAATTTGATAAGTTATATGTAACCTGAACATTACAGAAATAGTCATACATTTTGTACCAGTGTTACTGTGACACTGTAGACTACACAGTGTTAACATTGATTGAAAAACCTGGAAAAAATAACAACAAACAAACACATTATTGTTCAAAACCAATATTCACAATGATTGATGTGCATGTAATAATTATTTTTCAGATGTGCTGCACATATATAATTCACACGTGTTCCAAATGTGAGAAACCTGTTTTTAGGTATATTGTCCTCACATTGGTTTGTTATGAAGAAAATTTATCAGTTACACATATTACTGAATACAAAGTAAGTTATGTATAATCTTAAATCTATACCCAAGAGATGTCAGTTTATCTGAGATGACAACAATGAAAGGGCTTTATTTGTCACCCTTCTGTAAAGTAGCTAGTAGAAGTTGACAGTTTAACGAACTTCTACTGTAACTAGTTAATAGTGTACATTTGATTAATAGAATTTTTTATATTTGAATATATCTAATCTTTTTTCTAAATTCAGAGCTTATTATATATGTTATGGACCAAGTGATTAATAGGGCATTATTTAAAATGCCTAGCCATTATGATTAATGACTAAAATGGCTGTGTAGCCTGATAAATGTTGTCTAATTTATTAAATTGACCAGACATTATGAATACAGCTACATTCTCTTTGGGCAATTTGATTTATTTTTTTTTAATTTTTACTTTTTTCATTTTTTAAAAATTGTTTATTTTTTGTGAATTATTTCAAAGTATTTTAAAAGCAATATGCAATCTTTAAAAGTAAGTATTATTAATTGTATTAATTAAATTAATGTTAACAAAAAGTATTATTAACAAATTTATACTTTGATCAAAAAATGAACTTAAAGGAAACTTCTGGAATGTCATTTTTGTTATACAAAAAGTTTATTGTTGTTAGTTTTAAAGAGATTTTCCAAATTTTCCTCTATATTAATGTTGGTCAATGATTCTATAGGTATAAAATTTTTTAGTTCAACTTTTAACTTTGTTTCAAACATGGCTTCATAGGGACTGCAGTTTATACCAGTATGATGCTCTCTATTTTTCATCAGTTGTACAAAATGTAATCCTTCCAACCCAGCCATTTGTTAGTGCTGTTAGTCTCCAACCAAGAACTAAGCATATTTTCTGTCTTGATTACATCTTTCTACTGAAATCTGACTTTGTGAGTACTTTGGGCTTTCCATTCACTAGTTTTAACTCAGGCCACATACTACACAGTTCTTTGATGACATTATTGACAAATTCTCTGCTGTTATCGCTTTGTAGAATGCTCGGTGCACCAAAAATTGTAAAAATCTCTGTAAGAACAATGGCTACTTCTTCAGCCCTTTTGGTTTTTAACAGTTGTAGTTGAATGAATTCAGTCAGATGGTCTTGGCACAAGAGTATAAATTTTATATTGCTCGTTGGCTTGCGACTGCATATCAATAAGGTCAACTTGACATCTCACAGGTTCATTTCATTACTTAAAATTGGTTTAACTACCAAGCCTTTCTTAGGAACATTCTATTTTTTCTGAAAAATTTCACATAAGTTCAAGTAAATTATGATCATATCTCGTATCCCTTGTAATATTTTTATATTTCATACTTAATTATTTTTCCATACGGTTTCTGTCGTCACTGTCAATAGCAATATGGTCATGCAATATCTGAAATATTTCTTCAGTGTGAACATATTTAATCAAATTACTTTCTTTTACGTACCCAATTAATTTTTCTATTTCATACATCATAGCTATGTAAATGCTGATATTCTTCTAGTAACTTCAAAGTCACTTTGATTTTCGGCTCTTTCACTTTTTGTACCATTGTCAAATATCAATACATTGATTTTGTAAAAATTTGACCTTTTGTTGCTATTAACTCATTTAATCAGTTGTTGAAGCAGTTATTCATATCACTTAATGATTGCTCCATAATTGTTACTTTTTCAAAGAAGAAAATGCCATTTTAAGAGGCAAAAGTAAAATTAAAATGTCTCACAAGAGTAACTACTGGTCACTTGAATTTAAAATTCGATATTAAATGCAATATGCATGCGCAACTCAGACATGAATGCTGATTGGCTAGTATATATCAGTTGATCACTCCTCAACCTATTATCATCACTTCACCCTGACCAGGTTATAGCAGTATTCATAGTGTGATCAGTCAGTCTGATAAATTATGATAAAAACCTGAAATTTATTACAGTGTCCTATATTGTTTGTCATTATTCATAATGACTGGGCATTATAAATAATGCTCGTATTAATCACTTAGTCCATAACATATATAACAAGCAAGATGATTTAGATAGAGCAACAAAAGTGGAAATTTAAACAGTTAAAATGTTCTTGAATATTCACTTGTCTCCTAGTAGATAAATGCTTAAAAGTATTCAAACCTTTTACTCTGTGCATTACTTTGTTTAAAATATTTTGATTTGTTTTTATTTTATATTTATATAAATTTTTATTCATAAAAATCTGAAGATAAGTACTTTTTTAATAAAAATGTTTGAATGCAAATAAAAATTATTCTCTTTTTTCCCTCAAATATTGATGGAACTGGTTTTTTAGAATTTTAATACTTTGAATTTCAACAAATTAAGCTATTTCCTCAGGCACAAAGAAACGTTGCAGATCAACAAGTTTGAGTGGATTAGCAGAGCCCACATCTCCTAAACAAAAGCAAAGTCCTTCAACAACAGTAGCCCCACTCTCTTCTCTTGATAATTTTCCTACCTCACCTATACCAGAAAAGGAAAGCTTCAAGATATATAGGTCTAATACTCGTAAGTCAGCAAATTATGATTTATTTATATTTTAAAATATGCTTATTAAATCATTTTTGGTTCAGTTATTACTTTTTAACTCAAGTTCCATTGTTTAAATAGGCAGTGGGCAACCTATGAACCACAGGCTGACTCCAGCCCTCGACATATGTAATCCAGCCTGTGGTCATTTTCAAAACATGTATATAGTAAAGGGCCTACAGAATAATATATAATTGTATAATTAGGTTTATTGTAACTTTTTATTATATACTGATTCTATGCATTGCCTGATATATTATTATTTTTTATTGTATGTTCTTCTTCACCATTTTCATCATCTTTTTCAATAAAGTAGTTGATCATTGACTTGTTGACAAGGCAGCTAGAGATTGTAATAACCTAAAAAAATTTTCCCCTCACATGGGCACCTTCATATTTTATTTGGTTGTTTAAAACTGTTAACCCACTCTTGCTTTACATGTTTAATTTTTTTATTTTGAACACTTGATTAGCATAAAATATTTTACTACTATATTTCCTTGATTCTGAGATATCATCAATTTTAAAATGCACTTTAAGTTTGAAATTGAATTTTACAATCTTTTTAGGGGAAAATTTTAATCAATGTTATTGAATATTGTTAAATAACAAGTTATAAAAAAAAACACATGTAATAGTTATAATTTGCATTTAGGAAATAAGTAACTGCAAAGTGTAAACATCTTAAACTCAATTTATCATTAATTTAAATTATCTGACTATTAAATGATTAGAAACTAATTTATTTGTCTAGAGGTAAGTGGTTTCCCTCCAGGCCAATTCTTTTGTTGCAGAAATTCTAAATTAAAATTAATTTATGATTATTAAAACTGACATAAGATGGTGGCAGAACTACCTGCCTATAGACAAATGATTTAGTTTCTAATCTAGTTACTTAACCATATAATAGCCCAATTACTTGGCACTCTGTTTGGTTTGAATTAATTGTGAAGTAAATATCAAATTTCAGATATTTAAATTTAATTATTAAATTTACACGTTTATACCTCTAACACTTGAGCACTATTTTTGGAAAGACCTATCTTGAATAGTTTTCTTTTTACTTTCCTGACTGGTTATATATATATATATATATAACAGAGGAAAAGTATGGTAATCGGTCAAAAAAATGACCCCCCCCTAAGATTGTTACATTTTTGGACTTAGGACACCTTGAAATGTTGAGAAATGTAAAACAATTTGGGAATAATTTCTATATGTATGGATGTTAGTGTGTGTGCGTGGTATGATTTTGTTCAACCTGTTTGAAGCTTAAAAATGCCTGTGCTTTTTTTGTTGAAAATTACTGAAATTTTGCAGGGAGGTCTGTTTATTAAGGGAATTAATGCTGTTAAATTTTAGTGGTTGAGGGGTTGGGGAGATAATTGGAGTCTTATGTATTTACAATAGGGTCGGACTTAATGATGATTTTACTCGTCATTAGCATTTACAATTTTTTATAAAACCCACCTTTACCCTCAAAATTAAGCTTTTTGCCATTTTATAGTAGTTAAAAATATAAAAATTTTTAAAATAAAATATGATAACAGATGATGCCACCAAAATTTTAAATGTTGCTGGGATAGTTGAGTAACTCATTGCTGGTTTATTTATAAGTAGATAAATATTTAATGTAAAAAATTTATAGTGTGTTTGTGACAGAAAATGAAAAATTTACACCAATGATAAAATGATAATTTCTTTTATTTGACCAAAATATATTAAATAATAAATTGTATATTGAAACTATATATAAAGAATCAATATTTATATTTTCTTTGAGTTTGTCTACTTTTATACGTAATACATAGTTTTAATCTCAATATAAGATTTTTATAAAATGTTATTTAAATTTTGTGAAAGTCTAAATATATTAAATTTAGATTTTCAGATTATAAATAAAAAATGCATTTTTTGATGCTTTATTATTTGTGATTTTGTCTAATGATGATTTTTACATATTAAAGTCAAATAATATTTTTGAAAAAAATTGTTTCGTTATTTAAGTATTACTATGATTTTGTTCTTGATTTAACTTCCTTGTTTAATATAAAATATTTTACCCTACATTAATTTTGATTTTACATTTTTATAGCTCAATTAAAGTTATCTCGTCATTTAAATAATTTTACATTCTTTATTTCATTATAGAAGATCAAGCAAGTGATACAGATCAAAACACAGAAACAAGCAGCACCAGAAGCAGTACTTCTACTAGTAGCATGTCATCAGATAGTGAATCAGGGAGTGAAAGTGATGGAGATGAACAGTCTGGTACAGGCGAACGACGGCGTCAAAGAGGTAAATGATTTTAAGGAATTTAATTACATTTTACAAGTTTAAAATATTTCTTTTCAGCAAAATTCAAGAATAATTCTGTATAAATTTAAATTTTATATATAATTTTTGTCTTGAAAAATATAAAACTGGTATATTTCTAATTTTGACATATAAAATTTAAAAATTTCATGTATTTTATTTTGTATAATAATACAGGATGTCCATAAAGTCCATGTGCAATTTTAAAATTTTATAACTTTATTAGTATTTGTGATAGAGAAATTATGTAGAATGTATTGGAAATAAGAAAATCTATATTTTTTGAAATGTTTTATTGTATTTTATTAAATTTCCACAAGTCCACCATCTTTAGTAAAGGGTAATATGATTTTGTAGTTCTCTAAAAAGATTTGCCAATTGATTTACAGTAATGCCTGAAATCACATTAGTTATTTTAGCTTTCAAGTCTTCTAACAATTGAGGTTTCAGTAGATTTCAGTTCAGCCAACCAAAGGACACAGTTTACTTTTTGTTGAGTTGAAACCATTAATTCTGAAAAAGAAGTATTTTTAAAGTTTTGAAAAATTGTTAAATTATTGTGTTGAAGAGTTACTAATTAATTTCACTTAAAGCTGGATAAATTAAGCTTTATAATACTTTTTACAGATTTTTTTCTATCACAAATACTAATAAAGTTAAAAAATTTTTAAATTGCACACGGACTTTATGGACACCCTGTATATATAGTTCACTTTTATTAAATTTAACTTGCATGAGTCTTAACTCTAAGTAATCTAAACCAATTTTTTTTTTTCATTTTCCATTAAATTTTTAAGCAAAAACAAAAAGAAGTCGCTGATTATTTTTCAAGAACATAATAAATTTGTAAAATATGTTGTAATACTCATTTTAACATATATCCATCAAATATCACATTTTAAAAAATTGTTTATATATGTATTTATTGGTAGACTTCTTCACTTCTACTCTCTTTGTAGCACCTTACTAATCTGAACCCTGTAATAATTAGTTTGGATATTAAGAGTGAACTGTATTCAAATTATATGTATTTTTAAGTAATGTTTTGTTCTGGATTTTTTATTCTTATAAAACACTAGCTGTTACCTGCGACTTTGTCCGCGGAGGTTTTGCAAGCAAACCCCATTTACATTCAATATTTCAATAACCATAGTAATCGTTAGGTCTATATAACACCTACCACTGAAGAGAATTGCCGAGAATCAAACAAACTATTTTCAATTTGATCAATTTTCCGGAATGTTTACAATTGTTCTATAATCGAACCAATATGCAATAACAAATTCGAATTTAAAATGGTTCGAACATTTTTAAAATCGAAATAGATAAAAATATTTATAACAATGTCTGAAATGTTATCAATTTAATACACCTAAGTACTCAATGAAGACTAAACGTAGTTGAAAACAAAAAATCGCATCTAAAATAGTACAGTATAAGCCGTTCTTCCGGTTAAGCCTTAATGCTCTCCGTCGCCCCCCTGCGGGGGAATTTCTAAAAATCCCTTCTTAGTGTGCATAGCCATGGTGTACCCTACTAAAACGCAGATAAAAACACAAAAACGCATCTAAAATAGTACAGTAGAAGCCGTTCTTCCGGTTAAGCCTTAATGCTCTCCCTC
>NW_019385760.1:9726-99740 GCF_000671375.1 Centruroides sculpturatus
CCCCGCGTTGGAATTTCGAAAAATCCCTTCTTATTGTGCATTGCCATGGCATTCCCTACTAATACGCAGATAAAAACAAAAAATCGCATCTAAAATAGTACAGTAGAAGCCGTTCTTCCGGTTAAGCCTTAATGCTCTCCCTCTTCCCCCCACTTGGGAATTTCAAAAAATCCCTTCTTAGTGTGCGTTTTCATGACGTACCCTAACTGTGTACCAAATTTCATCTCTCTAGGTCCAGCAGTTTGCTCTGGGCGATGATGAATCAGTAAGTCAGTCAGTCAGGACAAGCAATTTTATATATTTAGATTATATAGTATTGAAAGTATTGATATTTTAAAACAAATTAGTTTCATTAATAATAAAATTAAGTTGAAATAATAATTAATAATTTGGATTTAAAGAATAATTTATTTGAACATTTTAAAAATGTTTATTAATTAATTAATTCACTTATATATTGTGTTTACTGTAAGAAATTTTAATGCTCATTTTCAAATGAAAAACAAATTATTTATAATGTTTGGATAATTAAATACTTTAGGGAATCGTGGAAAGTCATCATCTGGATGGAGTGTTCAACAGCAACAACTCATACCACTTCAACCATTAGATTTAGTTTGGGCTAAATGCAGAGGATATCCATGGTATCCTGCATTAGTAAGTAAAAATTTTAATCCTCTTTGTGCATATTTTATTTTAATGTTGTTAAATTAAATGTCTTGATATGAGACGAGTCATTCCAAAGTAATCTTATCCAATTTTGCTTATTTTTCAGTATTTAATAAAATCTTTTAAAGCTTTAAATTTGACAATGTTAACATTAGTTTATAAACCAAACAATAGTAGAGAATTAACATAATTTGCTATTAGGCAATGGGATTATAATTTCAGTAGAGAATTGAGAAAATATTGAAGTTTATATGACAGATAAGGCAAGTTTTAGAATGACAGTAATATTTATAATTAATGCTATAGAACTTAAATTCTCAAAATATCAGATAATTCGTGTAAACTGTCACAACTTTCTTCATCTTTTTCCTCTATATCCACAGCTTCACCTGACAGCAAATCTTGATGGGATCCAAGGAATCCAATTTTTTCTGACCTTCTTCAAAATAATTTGCCAGATGTTTACTATTTTATTGATTCCTGTATCTGAATTACCGAACACCTTTCTTCTAACAGTGCAGTCACTCATTACTTTTTGATGATAAATTTCTTGGATTCTGAAAATTTGAAATGCCAATTTTGTAGTTTCTTAAGGTAGTTGCCAGCAGCTCTCTTCCAATCCATCACTGGACAATATTCTCCCAGCCTGAAAAATGTTGCATGAGGACTGAATAATTTCAGTTGCTGTCAGATTGACTATAACAAGAAGTTTTCATACTTCTTTCTCAATAAGAACAAAAACTCAAACCAAAGGTAGGAATGAATGCCCTGTAATTGGAAAGATAACTTTCTTCACATTTTAAGGTGCCTTATAGGAAATAGCTGCACATTGCACTCATTGAGCTGTTATGATTTTGTTCCTTGCACCAATCTGCACAGAACCTAATTGTGGAAACTGAAGTTAGATCAGTCTTTGATGAATGATGAAAAACAGCTGTTCATCTGGCAGATTTGAGAAGATTATTTCTTGAATTCACACTCTGTACATATATAACTAAAAATGTTATCTTTAGTAAGCAACACAAAGTAAATATATATCAAAAACTTATAATAACTAACTGAAATGTTATTTCAACTTAAAACACAAATTCTGCATAGCTTTATGCAGAATTTGGTGCAGAATATGCAAAACAGGAATTTATAATGGTGTATTGTTAAGTAGGTAAGATGAATTTTGGATTAAACGAAAGTGTGGATAAGACACAGTTTGGAATGACATTCAATTGTCTACAGTAAAGTTTTATCTTGTATGCTTGGTTTTTAATGATAGAAATATTTTATTATGATAGTTCTTTACAATGGTAATCAGATAGTGTAGGTATTACAAAAATATTAAAAAGTGATTAAAATGCCATTTGGAATGACACACCTCATAGCATAAGTAGATTATTCAGATTATAAATTATCCAGGTAATCAAGTAATTTTTGTATGAAATATCCAGATAACTGGTATAAGTTAAAAACAAAATTTTTAAAATGATATTTTAGAAATATCCATCAATCTAAAGTTTACATTACAGTTCTTAATATTGTAGTTCGAAGTTACTGAAAACAATCTCTCTCACATCATTGGTTCCATTCAGGAGCAGACTATAAACCAGAAAACTTGAATATCTTGTCAAAGTAGGATATATCTAGATTTGAGTGTTCGATGGCTCTCCTATTACTAAATATAAATTTTGTTATCAAGACATTTCTGAAACTATAAACAAAATTTTAAATAGAGAAAATATGTCAATACTTGGTGAAATAATCTGAGTAGTTGAGTGTACACTACCCTACAATAATGAACCGGACAGCAAGATGCGATGGCATAAGGTAAAGAATACATGTTTTAATAGGAGGAGGTCCCCCACATGCTGCAATTGCACTAGCAACCCTTCTGGGGATACTTTCAACAAGATTTTGATACACAGCTATGGGCATTTGTGCCCATTCCTGCTTCAAGAATGTCGCCAGCTCTGCTGTAGATTTCGGACTTGGTTCCCTGGTCCATAAGCATCGCTCTAACTCATCCCACAAATGTTCTATTGGGTTTAGGTTGGGACTCTGAGCAGGCCAGGGAAGACGGTTGACATCCATATCTTGATACCACTGCTTGACAGAGGCTGCAACATGACATGGAGCATTGTCGTCCTGGAAGTAACATTCATCCATTCCATAAAATTACCAGAGTGTAGGAAGAACCTGATTGTACAAAATGTTCATGTAGGCATAAATGTCCAATTTACCAGGAACAACATTGCAAACCACCAAGAAAAACACCCCCAAACAAGAACACCACCACCACCACCACTGAACTTGACAGTTGGAATGATGCACTCAGGTAACAGACATTCATCTGGCATTCTCCAAACTCAAACATGCTCATCCGACTGGAAGCATGACTGGTAGCTTGACTCGTCGCTCCAAAAAACAATTTTCCAGTGGTCAACAGACCAGTTGTGACATTGCAAACACCAAGCAAGTCTACTAGCTTTGTTTGATGGGGTGATGTTTGGTTTGTGTGCAGCAACACATCAGTGGATATTGAAGGCGTGCAGTTCATTTTGCAAAGTATTGGGGTGCACCGTAACCCCTGCTGTTTGTTGAACTCACTGTTGATGATTCGGAGCATTTCTTGTGGTTCTTACGAACCTCACACTTCAGGACATGCTGATCTCATTCAGTCAGTTTACGGGGATGACCAACATATGCAGTTCGTGTCCCAACTCTCGTAGTCTTCCACTTCTTTACATCATCATCAACAGTTGATTGTGGCTGTGATAATTCTACCGCAATTGCACAAATAGACTTGCTCCTAATGTGACAACCAACTATAACACCTCTTTCAAAGTCACTAAGTTCCTTTTGTTTCAACATATTGTCAGAATTTCACATAGAACTAACAACATTACCACTTCACATATCATATTTAACCTTATCAGATCACATGCAAGCACTGGATTTGGATAAAATTGACATGTAGTCAGATTTTATGCAAATCCACTTTATTGTAGAGTAGTGTATATTGAATTATACATTAAAAGATTGGAAATAATTTACAATTAATTATAAAATAATTACATTTGATGTAATTAGAAAGGAAATTTATTTTCAGGTGTTTATTAAAATATAATATGTTTCAGCTTTCTTCAAAAGTTGTATTTTAATTTAGTTTAGCAATTCACAAAAGAATTAAAAGCATTTAATTCTTTCACTTGTTGAACTCCCAAAAATCCATTGATGAAATCATCTGCAAAGATTAATCCTTCATATTACCAGTTTGAATTAATAATATTTGCTTTACCATTATTAACTTGTTTTTTGTATATTTAAATTATGTTTCATTAGTTGTTTTATTTATATTCAGTAAAAGTTTTCAGGATTCAAAATTTTTTATCAAGGTGAAAAGGGTTTTGCAATTAAAAGAAGTTGAGAATCACTGTACTAGATAATAGTTTTTATTATTTATTTAGTTTATTAATATTTATTGTTATATGATAAGTTTTAATATTTTTCTAGATAATTAATCCTGATATGCCAAAGACGGGCTATTTTCATAACGGAGTACCGATACCAGTCCCACCAAATGATGTTTTAGCTCTTCAGAAAAATTATGAAGAACAAGTTTATCTTGTCCTTTTCTTTGACACTAAAAGAACATGGTTAGTATTTTCTAATATTAAGATTAATGTTTTAATACTGTTTGAAAATAATTTGTGTAGCTTAAAAAGCCAACATGAAATTTATATTGATTATATTGTTATTTTTTATAAATAAATTTAAAAGTTAGTTATTAATACTAATTGTTATTTACTTGTCAAATGAATTATTTGTTTGTATAATAATCAAAACTTTCTTAATATCTGTATAGAAATTATTGATCATTACTTTTAAATATTCTAGAATATGAGTCTAATCTATTCACTTTTTATATTGTTTTAAAAATTTGATATTTATTTTGATTGTATTCTGCTGTAAAAAATTTATATTAAATAGTTTGTATTAAGTTTGATACATAAATCAACAACCAATCCAAAATAAATTATTCATATATGGTTAGTATAAATTTTTAACTGACACCTAAAAATTTAACAGAACAATTTTAGTTTAATCAATAATCATTTATTATTTATTTGAATCAAAATGCTTAGAAAAACTTAATAACATTTTAATTTACTTAGTTTTAATTAGAAAATATCAAACTACAAAAGATTTATTATTAGTAAAAGACTAGTGACAGAACCAAACAAAGTATGGATTATTTGGAGCATCAGTACTCTGAAAATAATGAAACTATCTACTTGATGAATTGCTTTATTAAAACTCATCTTTACTGAATTTTCAAAAGTCTCTTCTTTTGAAATATATTAGTTTCATATTTTTCAGATATTGAACTCAAAAGCTTTCCAATTAATGTATTTTAGTAGCTAAATTCTTTTCATTAAATGATAAGAATTTAGCAACATAACATACAATAGTCAGATGAATAAAGAAGTTGTATTTTATTAAAATCAGTAAAGCAATGCTTCATCATCAAATGATTTAATTTAACAATTATATGGACAAAATTGAACAAATATTAAAATTAAACTTTTTAACTGATTTCAATATATATAGCAGTGACATAAAGGAATTGTTGTAGAAATTTATTTTTAAAAATGCTTTCATGTTGGATTTTTATAAAAATATTACTGGCATAATTAAAATACAGCATTATTTGTTAACACAGCTAAATAGATAATTTTTAATCATGTGATGAGTATGCTAAACAATGATTAATGTAAACACTACTATTATTATTGAATACTGTAGTAACTAATTAAATCTTCAATTACTCAAAAATAAATAAATCATTAAAGGTAGTTTAGTATTATCTGTTCTGTTCAGTAACATTTAATGTTGAATTTTAATATGTTGCTAATATATTTATATAAATTTAGTGCAGAAGTATTTAAATAGTCATGAGCTCTTCTGGCACTTTAGCAACATAATTTTATTTTCCTGTTTTCTACTTCCTGCCGTTATGCAATCCTAATAATGTTGATATTCATAATAAAGAACATTTAAACTAACTTCACATATCAGTTAACTACACTATTTTAGTACCTAGTGTACTGAGAATTATGGAATATGTTAGTACTCAGCAGGCTTAAGGCCTGCAATTCCTTAGGAAAAAAATGCATGTGGCCTCATCAGAAGCCTACAAAGTTCACTTGCAACCTGCAGTCAGAAAAGGTTACTGATCATTGATTTAAAGAAATTACTATAGACATTAGTTCAAGAAAAGTTTGATTAATAGTTGTTACATTTTGATTGTTCAGTTTTTAACTTGAAGTATTTTCAAATGTTAATGTTTTAATAAAATATGATTTGTGCATTATGCTATTTTAATAACTGTTATATTTCTAAGTTCTTAAGGAGAAAATTAACTGCTGATTTTTTTAAAAACTAAATTCCAAACACTCTTGAGTTTTAGCTCATCTTCAGTAGTAACAGTTTCTAAACATTTATATATCTTTAAAATATTATTTAGACATTACATTAAAGACAGAATATTTTTTTTAATGTACAATTTAAAATTTTTAAGAAGGTTGTTGTATTTAAGCTCCTAGAGAGAAGATCAAAGTAAATTGTCTGTGAAGCAAAATTTTTTGCTGTATTGAACAGGAAAAAATTTAAAATTGGATATTTTAAATGTTCTCAAATGTTATATTCTAAAGAAATATAAATATTTACAAAATGTGTTACCCCTGAAGATGAGCTAAAGTAATCATAAAAATCTTAAACAAATATTTTATTGTATTTTAAAGATGTTTGAAGATTTATTTCAATGATATATCAGCTTTTGGTGACATAACCTGTTGCTTTTATGTCATTGTTCTTCATAGATTATAGAATGGCATCATTTTAATCTTTTTGCTACTAAATTCTTCTCCTTTAAGAAGTTTCAGAACACTCTTGAAAAAATATTTAGTTAAATTATGTTATCTATCAGTCTACAAACAATACAGTCTATTAGTTGGGCCATAATTTGAAAAAATTGTAGACCTATAAATTTTCACTGTTGTCTGTCTGTTTGTCTTATTTTAATCTTGAGAACAGTGTTAGATAGTTGAAAGTCAAGACAATATGAAAAGAGTAGGGCAGGAGACCCCGATTAACTGCATACAAACTTCTGGTTTGGACTGGAAATCTTGTGAATTTGATTCAAAAATTTTCCCCTAAAGTTACATAGATGGCCAGCACGACTCTGTTGTTAACAAGAAAAGTGTGAGGTATAGGGGCAAGACACTAATAATTTGAGATAGAGAGCAAATATTTTAAATTAAATAAATTAAGAACATGATTAAAAATAGCAGCCTGGTATTGTGACAATATCACAATAAATAATTGCTTGTTGCATACTTTTACACTGTTCTTTGATTGGACAGTAGATGCTAAAAATTTTACTTAAATGTATACAGTCGACCCCCCTATAAGATAGAGATACGTTCCATTCTCTAGGAATCCGCTTTCTTACGAATCCTTCCAATCACAACCCGACACGTATCAAGTTTACGGACTACGGCTGTTTGAAAGATTTTCTTCCATAAAATTAATCGATTCTAGACTAATCCGACTCAACATTTCCAAAATACGTATATATTTTTTGGGAATAATCCGTATAAACTACGCTATAAACAAAAAATTGTAGGATTACTTACCGAGTGTCACCATTCGACATTGCCATTGCTCAACATTGTTTTCGTCGCGGAACAGCTCAGCAAAGAGCGGCCGATTTCTAACAACTTATTTTTCTGTGAAAACTTCGTAGAACTTCGGAGACATCATTAATATAAATAATTTTAATCGCCGTTGAATAAGAAATGTTTCTTTCACAAGAAATGTATAAAATTACAGTACTGTATTAGACTTACGGTACCTAATTTACATACTGACAGACGATAGTTAGCGTAAAAATCTCCGTAGCGTGGCGCCACGCTAGACGGCGGAAATTATATATTTAATTATAACAAAGTTACAATAAGTTAATATATAATTATATATACAGTACCTAATTTATATATAATTAATATATAATTATATGTACAGTACCTAATTTATATATAATTTATATAATACTGTCCAGACGATAGAAATCTCTCCGTAGCGTGGCGCTACGGACGGCGGGAAAGTAGTTCGGCTTCCCGATGACGTTTGAGGTGTTTATAGGGAACTTTTACTATTTTTTACGGATACCGGTAGCAATTTTTTCGTAGTTTTATAGGAATCGTAACTATAGGGACCGTAATTATAGGGGGGTCGACTGTAATATAATTGTTGATACTTTTAAATTTAACTACTTTGCTTTAAATTAGAATTAAAATAAAATATTTATTAAAAATTAATATTTTTTGTACAGTCTACTGAGAATTGATTTTTTTTCATGTTTTATATTAGAAATTTTTATCTTACTTAGAATTTAATAATTTATTGGAGCAGATATTTACAATGTGATAAAATCTATTCTTATGTAGATAAAAAAAAATTATTTTAATTACACTTTACTTAAATATATTGATATGTTTATAAAATGTGACTTTGTGTTTATTACTTTTATGCAGGCAATGGTTGCCAAGAAACAAATTAGAACCACTAGGAGTCGATACAGCACTAGACAAAGCAAGATTAGTGGAGTCTAAGAAACCAACTGAACGTAAAGCTGTAAAGAAAGCCTACGAAAATGCTATTCTGCACCGGTGCAGAGTTACGGGTGAATCTACAGGATTTTCTGGTGATTCCAGCAATGACGAATAAGGATGAAAATGCAAATATCAGTCAATTAAAAATATAATCAAGCATGAAATAAGCACCATACCCAAATACCAAGAACAATAATTGCTTTGTGCAAGATTATTCTATGGTTATTATTACTCTGACTAGTCCTACGAGTCCTTTGTGCATGGGGATTGATTAATTCTCGTGAATGTCATAATCTATCCGAATGATAAAATTTTAAAAGTACTCTACTGTGTTAAAATACGTGTAAAGTAATAATGTAAGTTAACATAGGCAAAAGACTTCATTAAAATGGATATAACAGTTCTCTAATAACTGTACCTCTTAAATACGAAGGTTGAGACACAATTAATTAATATCCATTTGTGAATATGTGGATTCAGAGTACAAAGAAAACTGTTGTCCAATCATAAAATCTGCTTGCTCATCGAGAGTCAGGCTTATTGGTTATTATCACAGTTGTATTTTTGCAACGCCTGATTTTTCTTTCTTTTAATATTTTTATACCCTTCTGAAGGGTAAGTATGCACAGTCCATTTTGTAAAATATAAATCAATATTTCCTCATCCAAAAAAGAAAAAATATCTGTTATTTCATCAAGACAAACCATGGCAATGTAGAAATTCGGAATATTGACAATATTATATTTCAAATATACAAAAGCATTTTTGTTTTTTGAAATTAATTGAATGTTTTTTTAAATCGTCCGCATTAATTTTATTATCCATGTTATAAATTATAAACACAATTAACAGTTTAAAAAAAAAAAAAAAGAAATATATACTAGCTTTGATAATATAATTTCGAATAATAATCAAATGAAATAGGGCTGTTTTCATGTAATTATGTCTCACGATTGCTAATAAACTGCCACTCTGCATCTGGCTCCAAATAAAGTGACTATTCAACATAGCTATGAACTGGAAATTTACTTTATTGAAGTGTCGAATTCACGAATTTATATATATATATAAAATTAAGGAAATTTTTTTAGGATGGTTGCATTAAATTACAGTAAATTTAAATAGTATATGCTTTGTGATATTACCTTTTTAATCCAGAGTTCTGCTTGCCAAATGAGAGATTCTTGTCAGTTAAATTATCGATAAATCTAACAGGAGAAAGCCTACTGACGAAAAAAGGAAAAGAAAACAAACAATACTTGATGCTAAATATTTTAAAATAATCAGAACAAATTTATAAAAAAATATATATATATATTAAATAATTTTTATAAAGAAAGAAGAAAGTTGTATCTGAATCTGAGCTGATCTGTGATTAAATCGAAGGAGGAAGATTCTGACTCTAACAAGATATTTATATAATCTAATCATTATTATACATGAGAAAAAATAAATAATAAAAATACTAGTAAGCTTCAGACACATTTTTCGATATGTATATTTTATTTATTTTTTAATTTTTATTTAAGTAACACACACACACACACACACACACAACCTATATATCTATATGTGTTAGTTTATAATAATGGAGTGTTATAAGTACTGTACTGTACATAAAAAAGAATTTAATTAACAGTAATGAAATTTTAGAAGTTTTATCCACTTTGTACCTAAAGATCATAGTAAGTACTGTATTCTTTGTACTGTACTATACATTACAGGCATTTCTATGGATGATGATGATACTGTATTTTAGTTTAATACAAAGAAAATAAGTTTTCCCCGTTTTTTCTGCGTTAGGTTTTAGGGGAAATTAGGTTCTAACACATACATTATTCCGTTAATTTTAAAATTAAGAATGTTCGGTTACTCGTGTATCATTGGTTATCGATTATAGAAGTTACTATGGTAACGTCATACTAAAGCAGTGCCACGCTCTGGGTACATTGCAATTATTTTACTTAGTTTTTTTTTAATGTGTAGAAAAGGAAATTCATTCGGGGATACGAAAATAATAGTTGCTATATTAAATTTTTATATTTTTAAACGCCGATCTGCATCCATAGACCGAACGAAATCGATAATAGAAGGGAATATGTGTGTACATTTTTCATGTGCAATAATAGATTTTTAATATATAGAAGGCCATAGATATAGCGTGTCGTGCATTACGCGGAAGAAAAATGAATTATTGCCACACGCTACATACGAATTGGAATAATTTGGCAAACTTTGTGATTTTCTATGTTCAATCGATATTTAAAAGCCATCATACGTAGGCAAAATAAAACAAAAATGTTATATAATCCCTTGTTTGCTTTCTTAAACTAAGTACAGTAACGTCTAGATTTTATGGAGATTGCATTACGTTTCCCTTGTTTTATAAGATCGAAGGTTAAATTAGCGGTTTTAAATCAAAATTACAGTTTTTACTAGTGTTAAAGGTTCGGTTGGATTATACTTATTAAATCACAATACGAAATAGATCATATTGTTTACAATCGTTACTCGAATCGTCCACAGATGGCGCCGCGCTCAAGTTTAATTTTTTATATTTATCTACGTAAATAATCCTCTCAGTGTTAAATATAAGAGTTTTGTGTTTATATAAAACACCAGAATGGAATTTAATCGGTTTTAATTTATAAAATACGCGAAATAGATACACGCGAGATAATACAGAAAAAAATTGGATTCGACTTGTGCTGCCATCTGTCGTTCGAATTAATGCTTTAACTACACTTACAGTAATTTAAAACAAATTTTATAAAAAATAGTTTAACGTTAAATATTTACGTATAAACTTTAAAAAATGCGCACGAATTTTTACCAGGAATTTTAAACGATAACGAACGCTTAGAATACGACCGCAAATGGCGCTGCCGTCGTGATCGCTTCTGATTGGTTGATAGAAGAAGCGGGTTTGGGAGTGAAGATCATCTGGTGGATGGCGATGGTCAAGTGGAAAATTATTACAGAGTAAGAAAAAGAAGGAAGAAAAAAAATCATCGGTTTTAAACTTAAATATCTAACGAAGGACAAATCAAAGTATAAAACAATGAGCCACGCGAGATACGAAGTGCCGCCCGAATTGACCAATTTGCTTTTGGATTTTACCGTTAACGTTCTGTTGGAAAGGCCGAGCGACATATTAGAATACGCCGCCAATTATTTCAATCAACTACGAGAAGAAAGATTAAGTCGTTCTTTAGTTCCTTCCGTCAGCGACAGCGAAGATTACGACGACGAACCCATGCCAGGTAATTGATTTAAATTGCTTTTATAACTTGGGTTTTGTCTACATCATGTGCGCGACTGTCCCGCAGAAAATAGCAGACGACGAAAATTCGATTTTTTTCCCTCCCCCTCTTCCATTTTTTTTTATTGTTTATTTACACAACGCGATTCAAATGTTATTTATTTATATATTTTTTTCCTCGTATGTTATTTAAATAATGAATTCGAATTGTTTTAATATAAATTAACAAATTAAAATTTATTTATTTGTTTTTTTTTTTTTTTTTTGAAATTGACACATTTTTTAAAATTTGAATTTGAAATTGACACATTTTTTAAAATTTGAATTTGAAATGGACACGTTTTTTTTAATTCGAATTTTAAATGTACACGTTTAAAAAAATTCGAATTGGAATGCACATTTTTTTTCTTTTAAATCAAAATTGAAATGTGTTTTTTTTTTTTAAATTTTGAAAATAATTTTGTGCATGTTCTATCTTTAAAATAGATTTTTATGAATTTCTCTGCATGATTTTCATCAATATTTATTTTATTATTTTGATATGTGATTAGCATAATAAATCTATGAATAAATGTGGAATATTTCACAATTTAAAAAAATAAAAAATCTGTTTAAAAATATATATTTATTTTAATTCTACATATACACACACACGTATAGCCTATATATACATTGCATGACGTATGTTTCATAGTCAATTTTCCTTAAAAAAAGAAAGAAAAGGAAAAAAAATGAACATGTGCTCTGTTATCAATAATATACTTGGCCCCTTTGACTCTTACCTCTCTAGAATGAATTATTCATTAATAACTTACCACTTCACTTGTGTTTATACTGATAAGCAATGTATTGTCACGTTAGTTACGTAGGACGATTGATGAATTAACACATTTTTCAATTTAATGCTTCTTTTTTTTATTTAAAATTTTATTTCGAGTACTTGAGATCAGTTCGCTGTTATTGTTAAACAATCGTAGTCATTATTTAAGGAATTGGAGAATAAAGCATTACAAATCTATAAATTGTTATATAATTCGCCTCTGGTTAGATTACTCATAGATTTTATTAGCTTCGGTGTTGTTTTCAAAAGAAATGATCTTCGTTAAAATATATTTTAAAAATTATTACAATTAATTTTTTTAATATCCGATTCATCTTCTCAATTTTATATTCTTCGAATACAATTGCATTTGTATATTTGTATTTTTTTTCTAATCTCGTTATTTTATAAATTTAAGCTGTAAAATGTTCAAAGTTCGTATTATTTAACATTTAAACATTACTCACGAATTAATTTCGAGCTTAGCACGTACCATATTTAATTTAGGTGGGTTTTATTTCGTCATAAACTAAATATTAAACAATGATGATAATCTCGGACGAGATATATCCATGTGTTATATTAGGAAAGATTTATAATGGAATTGTATGTCACGAGCGACAGTGCAAATAAACAACTTGCGAAAACGGCCTTTCTAACATTTACGTTATATTCTTATTAATGATGATAAGTAAAAAAATGAGCTTTACTTTTCTAAGAAGTTCCTCCCCTTACATAAATATGATGATTTATATTAATTTGAAAAATGTGATAATTAAATCACTTAACTATTAAAAGGATTTTCAATTTTTTAATGTTATACCGTTATCTTGCAAGTTGAATATAGTTGAAATGATCAACGATGACATTCGCCAGTTTAAAGGATGGAGTTGACAAGTGGCTGTCGTCATGGTAACGTGATTTCTGACAAAACGCTTGTTGTTTAAGATCACTTGAATCAGTAATGAGAAGGGGAAAAAACGAAAGAAATTAATAACCTCAAACTAGTGTACTGTACATTATGTATAAAATAAGCAACGATTATAAAAAAATACAATAATTAATTTAAAAACAGTACCCCAACTCGTTTCCTTTTAAACTCCTTTATTCTGAATATTTTCGGAGATAATAATACAGATTCACTAAATTAAATGTTTGGAAAATAAAGATAAATATGTCTTCTGAAATACTATTTAAAGAATTTTCCTTCATGTTCCTCTTGTTCGCTGGGATGGAGATGCTGTTTCCGTTGCTATGCCAACCTATGTCATGTTGTCAATAGATGCTGTAATAAGACACGTTGTCAAGGTAGTCTGACATTCTCCTGTTGAAGAGATGGAAACAATTACGAAGTCATCGTTCAGAAAGTATTTACAGCATGTTCAATCAATTATTTTATATATATTTCTATTTAAAAATTACCTATCGTTAGGATGAAAAATTTTTACATATATATATATATTGAAATAAATTTTTAGCATTTATTTTATTGTTTTATAACATAAAACGTGTTTAAATATTCAAATACATTATACTCCAATTTAGTTAAAGTTAAAAAAAAAAATAAATAAAACTTTTTGAAAATAGATCAGTAATTTAAACCTTTTTCATTGGCCAAAATATTTTCTAGTATTCCACGTGTAAGATGGAATACTTTTATTATATTTTCCAATGGTACTCACGCTAATTTTAAACTGTAATATTATCTGAAATGTGATTGAAATTCTATATGCATTATTTGAGTAATATATAGATTGATTTTTTAATCATTCTACTTTACATAAGTTACATTTATATAAATGCAATAAAACCCACAACATGAATTTACAATATTAATACTGCTTGTTTAAAATGATTTTTGAATTTTTTTATTTATTATTTTATTAAAAATATAACCGACTTGTAGTATTATTTTCTGTAGTTTTTAATAAATCTTATGATTTCTTTTAACGAATGTTTAAATTTGTTTATGTGTAATTATAAGTGTTAATTGAAGTTTCATAATTTTCCATTTTTGTCCATAAAACATTATTTTCTGCATATGACATCTTTATGACATCTTTAATTTTAGCCTCGTTGCTACTAATGATGTGTAACCCTAGCCTCGCACGTGAATTGACCCACTGCAGGAAATCTTATTAACTCACCCAGTTGTGGACTTAAAAGTAGTAATGAGAAGATGATAAATATACTTTTTTTTTATTTCCATTTCATATTCCCATTTCTGTTTGAGTTTTAAATGTAACAATTATAGAAAAATCTTCTTTTTTCTCTTCTCTCTATTTTTCTGAAAATGGAAGTGATTGGATTAAAGACGAATCGTTCCTTCTCCTTCATCAACAAATATTTGTCATCCGATTCTATTCCATCCAGAACGTATGTATTGAAACCTAGCATGTTTCTGAAGATTTACGTCATACATCACCATTTGTTGGTATCCATGACAACTAGGATATATGGTTGGGATAAAGAACGTGATTGTAAATGCCTTTAATCAGAAATTCTCTCCATTTTTTTTTTTTTATTATTTTAGTTTGTCTGTCTCTCAAAACATTTAAATCTTTACACGCTATTTCATCTAATACTATTTACTGTTATTTTTAAAATTTCTCTAATATATTTGCTATTGTTTATATGCAATTACATAATACAAAGTGAAAAGATTAATCTTAGAATTTAAAATTTTTTTGATACAGGAAATATATCAATTTATTGGTTGATATTTTTTATAAATAGTAATCGAAAACATTTATATCAATTAGTCTACGTAGGCTACGAATTGTGATTGAATTTAAGATGTTACAGAACCACTTTTATGTCGATCCAAATTAAAAATTAATTAAATTTTCAAATGCAGGGACACTCTCTCGAAAGATGAATTTGTTTCTTCATCATAATCATTAAGAAATGGCATAATAAACAACACGGCCTTTCAGTGACGTAGCAAATGTCATGGGTTATTTTCTTACGCTCATTAGTACTTATGAGTGAAATATTATTCTGTTTTAATTCCATACTCTGTAGGAAGAAATTGTTTTGTTGCATATTTGACATTAAAGCCTTAATATAATTTCATACGTGAAAGTTCGTATCGATTGAGCAGACGTAAAAGAATTCGCGTAAAAAGGAGTTCTACGAACCTTTCCACTAAATCATTTGTAAAATAAATCTTTAAATAACGTAATAATTTATTTTAGAAATTAAATATTACCGCATGTTTCACTTACGAGTGAGTTTCCTTTTAATAATAGATGCCAATTTGTTAGAACCATTTATAATATTTAATTACAGCATATTATATAATAACACTTCTCTTCCTTATGCAGTATTTGCACATGCTGTTCAAATAATTTTGTTTGAGAATGTCGACAGTAAATATCATTAAATGAATTAAGGCCCTTGTCACTTTTCAATGGTTAATAAGTTAAAAGAAAATTACGAATACTTGGTTTATTTATTATATAAAAGTATTATTTCATTTGAGTAAACGATACAAGCTTTGATTTTCTATAAGTTCATTTCTTTATTAATATCAGAGTAAAAATTTCAAAGTTTATTTTTCTAATTTTAATTCTATTACTCGATGTTTCAAGTTTATAAAATGATAAAAAGTGAAACATCACTTTAATTTTTTAAAAAATAATAATTAACGTTATTACCAGTTTATCAGATTCATTTTAATCTAATTAAGTCGAATTTATTTAATTTTTGATTAATTAACTGGAACTATGTCCTGCGTTTTTATTACGTCGCCTTCGTTATCACCTTATTTTTAATTAAATCTTAAATAATTAATATACAAAAATACACGAGGAAACATTATTATAATAAGAAAAATTCGTTATTAAATCTCTTAAAATTTCAACGAAAATCTCATTTCTAATAAATTTATTCATAAAGTAAAGTCGATAAACTTGTTTGGGTAATACAGACGAATAAAAATAAATATTAATAAATAACTTTGAATATTACTAATGTAATTCTAACCAGTTGCTTTCAAATTCGTATTCGCCCAGATAATTGATATATCTGTTGAAATTGAATATCAAACAGAACGTCTGTATGTATGTTTATGTACATTGCCTTCGAAACTCTCTTAATTATCGAATCGTATTGTTGATTGTATTAATCAGCTGATCTGAAACGAATGAACAAAGTAAAATAAATGTCGATTCATTATTATTATTATTATTAATTTTACGGGAAGTTATAAAAATTTATTTTTTTATTTTAATTAATATACATATATTATATATCTATTATTGTATGTACTGTACAACCGCCTGCTAAACTAGAATACAAATTCTAGCTTATAGAATACAACCCTAGAAATAAGAGGACATTAGAAGCCATTTTGAAAAATAATTACAGTAAAACCTGTGTAAACGGGACTCGCACGGTACAGAATATTTCTTCCGTTTTGAACAGGTTTTTCTGTACATAAAAAAGTTTTTATAAATAGATATAAATTTTCCTAATAATCTGTTTTTTCAGTTAAGGTTTTTTTTCTTTATTAACACTTAAATAAATTATATTTTTAAAATACCTATGACGTAATTGATTATATGTATGACGTAATTGCGTATATCCCTTACGTAAGTAAAGAATACAATCAATTACGCCATTCTGTCTTAATTTATCACCATATATTTAAATTACAGTTAAACCTTTGACCAATGGAAACATACAAAACAAAAATGGCCGTCGTTCGGAGGTGGCCGTTATACGAAGTACGACTGTATTATAGTTAGAATTTTTATGTAGGAGCAGACAATATGCATTTTAAAAATTAAATTTATAATATAGTAATTATATAGAAATGTAGCTTGATGTTGGTTAATGCTTCTTTCTGAATCATATTTGAATTTTGTCATTATCCTTACAGTTAATCTTTTCAATATTTCTATCTTCAAAAATGTTTCCCGTCCATAATAAAAAATTCACTCAGCTATTCTCCTGTAATTTTATTTGTTTCCGAATAATTCCCTGACATGCATTAAGTCGTGGACGTTCAATATAATACTTGGACATTCATGCAAGTAAAGTGAAGAATTTTCTAGTCTCATTATAATTCGGTTAAAATGTATAAATTATTCATAGTGAAAAACTAAAATTTTTTTTATTAAATATAATTAAATTTGTTCTAAAATCGAAATATATTCGAATAAAATTTTATCTTTTTAATTTTTTTAAGCTTGATTAATTTTTTTCATTTAGAGATTTTCCGTTTTATTTAGGTTTTTTACTGTCTAAAATGGAAACCTGCCTAAATCGATCTATACAAATTTTACTGTATTATTACCATAAGTGCAGAACTTGTAGCCTTTCGAGGCTTCTAGTATGGCCTGATAAAATATGAAATATTGTAAGTTAAATCTTGGCTGTTATGAATTTTGAAAGGAAATTTTTTGTTCTTTTTCTCAATAAAGTTACCTATCTGATAGCTTGTATGCATACTTTTATGTATGTATGCAAAGTGGATACTCTTATGCAACCTGCAGTACAATGTATAACGTGATGGGAATCCTTCTGAAATGGGATGGGGCTTTTAAACAAAGATTGGAGGCTAACAGGAACGAATTTATGTTATTTTCTTGAATCCTGGCCTGAAATTTGAACGATTAATAGGAAAAAAATAGGTATAAAATGTGGAATTGCAAATGAATCCAGTCGAGCCGGTTAGAACTGATAACCGCACGTTTTAACTGCCGAATGTTAACTGTTAATATAATAAACATTATAACGTAAAATAAAATACTTTAAATTGCGTTTTCTTAATGCCACAAATTACGTAACGCAGATATGGGTTGGTGCGTATACAGGTAATCGTTACGACGCGTTACGAGGGAGTGGGGGTGTTTACAAAAACGTTACGTAACGCTAGGATCTCAACTTTTGGGTAACATAATGTTTCATTTTTGTTTGTGAATTGTTGTATAGCATATCGTACTGTTTCTGTCACTGCTTTGTACATTATATGTGCAATTATTAAAATAATGTAACGTTCGGTACCTTGTGCTGTATGTTATTCCTTAAAATTAAGGGGGTTGTTCGAGAATACGCGTTACGTAATTCTTGGAATGGGTATGTGTCATAGCGTTACGAGGTGGGATGATAGTTGAAAAGTGTATTAATAACGTTATGAATTTATGGACGATTCAGAGGAAGTACGCGTAACAATTTTCAAATTTTATACCCATCGTAGATTATGTAAATGAACTTGTTTGATGAGCTAAATTATTAAGATATTTTTAAAATTATTGTAAGGATTTGTCCATTTTGAATTTAACTATGCAGTATTTATATTAATTCGTATATAAAAAACTATTTTTATGATTATTTAATGTTTCTACTTATATAGTTTTTCAAATATTTCTTGAATTGGATACAATAACAATAAACAAATTCATTATTTTATTATGAACCATCAGGGAATGATATGTATTGTTGTAAAGTGATAGGTTATTTAATTTCTATGAAAAATATTTGAATTAGTTGTAAAAAAAATGATTTACTCAAACAAGTTTTCTTTTAATAACTTAGCTACTTGAAATCACTTGAAACATTTCGATTGCATATTTTCATGAAATATATTTTAAACGATAAAAAAAATTCCTTCCGAAAACTCTTCAACAAAAATATTTTTAGTTTCGTATATTTACTGTTATATTTTCAACATTTTAAATGCGTAAAAATAAATCGTTAATAAATATGCATATAGTTTTTTCATTAGTTTGAATAGATCAACAGTTTTCATGCAAGTTAAAATTAACTAGATGCTGTGATTACTGAAAAAAAAATTCCATAATAGGGACCATCCATTGTTTACGTCTACAATTTTTTAGCTATTTTTGATCTCCCCCCTTTCTACTGTATACAATGACGTACTTTTAGCAAACCCCCCCTTTAAATACCTGTAAAAAGTTCTGCACATATTTTTTGATAGGTTATTCACATGACTTGTAAGTAGGTTTTATAAGAAGAAATTCGTATGCCACTATAGTCTGCGCAGCAAAAGAGTAGACACGAGTCAGCCTGTGCTGGAATGGTCGATATCAGATGAAAGGTATGGAAGGAGTTGACACGTGGATTAAAGTAAAACAAAACAGCCGAAAGAGATCGGATCCATGTGTCAACTTTCACATGTCTCCTTCCATCCCTTTCACCCTTCCAACACAGGCTAACTCCTGTCTACTCTACTCTTTCGCTGCGTGGACTATAATATTTCTGTATTAAAAAGTCCACGTAGACAATATCTCGTTGCCCTCCCTTTCTTTAAAACTCTACATCTAATTAATTAATGGCTGACTCCATATACAAAAATGTACATGTAGGCTATACATCAGAATATGCATTAAAATGTAAATTTCTGTCTTTATTATACAAATAAATAAATGAAAAGTATAAATTTTAAGATGTGTTTAGGAAATATGAATTTGAATAGAAATGTTAATTATATTGATAAAAAGGGGGAAATGTAAAATTAAGAATGTTTATGATGTTTATAATAAGAAAAATAATTAAATTGTTAAATAGATTGTTTTTTTAAAGTAAACATTTTATTTTTGTTTTCGCTTTGTAATAATTTTCTGATTTATTCCTTCTTTTAACTATTGTTTATACAGGCTAATTCATTAAATAAGTAAATAAATTCTGATAATGTGAAAGAGTTGTAAGCATTTTTCTAAATTCATGTTTTTGATGTTTATCTGCAGTTAATTTAGAATTTTGTATAAATCATTTTATAACCGGAATGGTTTAATTATTTTAACAATTTTTGGGTTACAATTTGAAAAAAATTGTAGACCTATAAATTCCCACTCTCGTCCTTCTGTCTGTCTGTCTGTCTTTCCTTAATCTCGAGAAAGGCGTTAGATAGATGAAATTCGAGACCATATATGGAAACCTTAGGGGTAGGAAGCCCCAATTAACTGTAAACATTCAATTCAAAAATTTTCCTTTGAAAGGTGTTAGATAGATGACCGGCAGGACTCTATTGTTAAAGGGAAAATATGATGTACTAATTTGAGATGGAAAGCATATATTTTAAATTAAATAAATTAAAAATTGCAGTCCGGCATTGTGACGATGTCACAATAAATAATTGCTTGTTGCATTTAAAAATAATTGATATGTATAGTAAGCAACAACAATGAAAATGCAAAAAAGTTCATCGGATGTTTCCTATATGTACGGATGTTTCCTATATGTACGGATGTTTGTGTTGGGGGTGAGCTTGATTTTGTTTATCCACTTTGAAGCTTAATAACTCCTGTGTTTTTTGTCGAAAATTTCTAAAATTTTGCTTAGGGGAATTGATGGCATTAAATTTTAGTGGTCGAAGGTTGAGGAGCGAGAAGAGAGTCACGTGTCATAACTCGAGTGGGATCGAATTTAATGATTTTACTCGTTATTTGCATTTGCAATTTTTTTTATGAAACTCGTCTCTACCTTCAAAATCAAGCTTTTTGTCATTTTATAATAATTAATAATATAAAAAGTTTTAAATAAATTATCGTAACAGATGGCGCCACCACAATTTTAAATCTTTTTGCCGGGAAAGTTACTCAACTCGTTGGATCTTTTAAACCTGCAGCATCTCAAAATTAGAAAGCTGATGCCTACAGGCCGTTTACATGTTACAATTAGATTGAATTGTCCATATATTGCATCAGTTTTTCTGTGTAGAAATATAGTCCTTGTTCTTTTATATTTTTTACACGTAAAAAAATCTTTCTAACTGGAGAGGAATTGTGTTTACCACTGCTTTTTATATAGCAATTATTCTTAAAAATGTATAAATTTTTTCGAAAAATATTACAGCAATAATTCTCAGTCGG
The DNA here is from genome assembly GCF_000671375.1 of Centruroides sculpturatus. Classification (NCBI taxonomy): domain Eukaryota; kingdom Metazoa; phylum Arthropoda; class Arachnida; order Scorpiones; family Buthidae; genus Centruroides; species Centruroides sculpturatus. The sequence continues at coordinate 30,985 of NW_019385760.1, forward strand.
AAGCAAAGAAGATCATTGAGAGCATCTCTTGATAATCTTCATTGCTTCCTATTGAGAATTACTGAGTGGCGCGTTATCCTAAAAGTCCCTAGGGCCATTAACAGAAAGCCCCAAAACCGATCTTTTATAAGAAACTATTTTTCCCAAGAGAAATGTCTAAAATCAACACTGTACATGGAACTCCCATAATTGGACTCCATGAAATTACTGCTATAAGCTAAAATTTCTAACTCAAGCTGCAGCTTAGGGCCTCGCTTTATGAGTCTATAGCTTATAGCTTAAGGCCTCATATTTATACACGTACAGTTCATTTGATGGAAGAGAAAGGTCAATCATATGTTATAGCTTAGGTTATAAGTATAAGCCAAACTCTGGCTCGAAGCTCGATATCTTAATATAAATTAGTATTAAATTTGAAAATTTCATCGTTTTAGATATTTTTATGAGAAAACGTATTTAATTTTAGTTTGTTTTAAAACAAATATAATTAAAAAAACAAAAATAGATTTAAAATCAGGTTTGATTAACGATTCGTTAGTAATATTTAGCAAGTTAATACGTTAATATATTACTTTAATTTTCTGTAATAGTTAAAAACAAAGTACGATAGACCATTATGACGTAAAATAATTCACTACTGACGTTAATCCGAGTGAGCATTTTCAATCTTCCCTACCGATGCAGTTACCTCTAAATAGGGTAATTTCTGAACTCTCGCATATTATTGTGACGACGAGACGATATTATCATAAACAAAACTAGTTGCCAACAGTGAAATGACCGAATAACGACTATAAAAATTATTATTTTTAATGAATAAGGAAAAATATTTTCATTTGTAAGTAATTGAAAATTTCGCATAGCGTTCGATTTAGTGGCAAATATTGCAAGCTCTGTTCCTATAATAATACTGTACTGTAATTTATGTTCATTATAAGCTACATTTTTTTTTATTTTCAATTTTATTCTTTTTGCATGCGTTTCTATTTAACCGGCTGTTATATATAACAGAGAAAAAGTATGGCGATCGGTCAGAAAGTGACCCCCAAGATTTTTACATTTTTGGACTTAGGATGTTAGTGTATGTGTGTGGGAGGGCACGATTTTATTCACCCACTTTGAAGCTTAATAACTCCTATGCCCTTTGTCGAAAATTTCTGAAGTTTTAGGGGGAGGTTTGTGTGTTAGAGAGAAACATTTCTAGAAATTTTCAGGAAAATAAAATATTGCTACAATTATTGGGGATGAGAACGAATAAAGTCTAGCAACAACGTTGCCAGCTTATTATTGGTAAGAGTTGTTAAATTTTAAGAATTTCATTAAGCAAAATTATACTTTCAAAATATGAGAGGTAATCATTTGATTTAATTATTTATCTGATTCAATTTTGTATATAATATAATAACTACGAAGAAGATTTCTTTTTAAAAAGATTATTTTAAAAATTAATAAAGTTAAACGTAGTAAAAGGTTGCCTCTTTTATTTCTACTTAAATTCTGTTAGCGTATAAAAATAAGTTTGTTTTTTATAAGAGGGATTTAGATAAAGATTCTTTTGCTCAGAGAGTATCAAGTGACTATTAAAAAAGGTAAATGGGATTACTAAGCTTAATGATTTTTTTCCGTTTGCATAATGTTTCCTTCTTTACTCTTTTTTTTTTTTTTTTTTTTTTTTTTTTTCTATTCTTCATTACTTGGACGGATTCATCGATTGATTCTTTAACATTTTCATACATATTTACAATGTAAACAAGTATTTATCGCTCGAACAGAATAAAAATATCATCCCAATTACGTGCATCCCGAAATTAGAATAAAACTTGGATTTTTTTTTTAGTGTATCTAACAATTCATTTATTCCTGCGAGAATAAATAGAAATTACATTTTAATTAAAAAAAATTGATATTTTCTATTCTATAATTATTCAGCACTTATATAATAATTTCTACTTCTACAGCGAGAGAAATATTGATCTGATGGTTTATTTTTGAAGAATTTCAATTGTCTTCACGAAGTATCATTCAATTATTATTTGAAATCATTTAATTTCGGATAAAATTAACTAACACAATAGAGTTTATAATGAAATTCCAAAATTGAAATGAACGTTTAATTTTATAATTAATTCTATTGTTTTTTGGCATATTGATTTAGATTTTAATATGTCCAACTATGCTTAATATCTCTACTATTTCGAACTTCGTAGATATTAAATTATTATTATTAATTTTTTTTTAATTTTTAAAACTTTATTAAAGATGATTTAACAATTCAAAAATATTTGTTCTTCGTTTTACGTACGTCTAGCTTACGAGACCTCTCTTTTATATGCAAATTCAATAGGCATCCTTGTTTCGATTTACGATTCCTTTTGTTTTATTTATTTATGGCGATCTGCCGAGGGGATGCCTTCCGGGAAGATTTTCTATGGGAAACTGGCCCCATTTAAGTGTTGTGTAAATAAACCTGGAAAACTCTACGAGTCGAGCAGTTGGCCAGGCGCGAACCCACAATCTCTTCGATGGTTTTATCCACTCGGCCACTTGTGGGTCTCCAATCGCATATTTACAAGATTTCGAATTGAAATAATGCTTCGATCCTCGATTCCTTATCATTGTTTACGTTACCGAATCAGTTAAAGAGGAGAAATGTGACATCACAGATTCTCATACTTTCGACTATTCACAAAAACTGTCGAGGGTACCGATCAGATTTCATCTACTTAAGAAGGTACGGATAAATCCGATCTGCATCTTTGTTACTTTTTACGGATAATTGGATCGTTTTTCATCTCGTATTCGTGCTGATGAAGAGCGTTGTTTGCGAAATTTGAAATTGAAGTTAACCGAATAGCGAGTTAATTTAATGTTACTCGTAACAAATTCATTCCAGTGGGTAGATTTTCTCCGATGGAGACTTTTACAGTTCTTTTATCTTCAATCTGACTCGCCGTTGTTTTTCTTTGGCTTCTTTCTAACTTATCTGTTCATCTTCGCATCAATCACCATTAAGTCCAAACCAGAATTGAATGCCACTGTTTAGTTTGCCTTTCTTTTCTTTCAGGCGACGAATTTTGAAAAACGTTTCGAATTAATTTGCATTTATTTTATTGAATTTTTATACGTTTTATTTATTTTTATTCTATATAAAATGAAATATTCAAAAATTCATTACGTTAGTTACCTTCCTAGTGTATTATATCAATAGGCCTACTTATTATTTTATAATGAATTATAATAAATTTCGAGTCTTATTATGACTTACACTAAGTTAAGCTGACTTGTTAAATTATTACAATATACTAATTATTGAACTAATTTTATCTTTATAAATAAGTATTATTTTTGCGTAAGTGTGTGAAATACTGGCGACATTTTAGGGCTCGGGAGCGTATTATAAGGTTTTCATTTAAATAATTAATAATTTTAGCACGCAATTTTCCAGAATTCATTTTAATAATTGTTTTCGGGAACGTATTGCTCCTGTAAATCGAGAAAAGAATATACTCAAACTGTGCATTACATTTGAGCCTTCAGAAATTGAAAATGAGTGAGTAGATTGTGGAAAAAATAGTACAAAAAATATTTTATATATTCACATTTTATATGTAGATATTAACGCTTTATCATCGGATACAAAAAGTAATTTCTGGTTATTAAATTGTATAATGATTCTGTATTATGTATGTTTGTTAGGTAAAGGGTTCTATATCTTTCAAACCTATCCATACCAAATTTCGCATGAATCTTCTTCGACACCCTAAAAAAATATTGTAGGAGCCCACCCCAACCATTCTTAAAGCTCACCCCCTGTTAAGTTATTATGTATGTTTGTTAGGTAACGAGCTCTAAACCATTCAATTTATATGCACTAAATTTGTCATGAATATTCTTTGACACCCTATAAAAAATACTGTGGGTCTCCACCCCAACCACCTCTAAATCTCATAAGTTAAACCCGAGCAATTTTTTGTGTTTTGCAGTTCAATTATTGTAAACACTCGTGTCAATAAATGTACATTTTAGTTATTAAGAGCACTGTTTTTATCACCCTCTCCCAATCTAACTCACTAACATCCCTCTCCTTAAAAGCCCGAGCAACACCTGGCACGCTCAGCTGGTATTTTATAAATTACGCAACTTTAAAATTGCTAAGTAATATTGCAAGAATCGTGTTTTCTCGCGAAATTGTAGGTTTGTAATATTTTCAAAGAAATTATTTGCCTATTCAAAAGCTATAGATTACTACGAAAAATAAGTTGAACGTAACCGTTACGCTGTTATGATTTTTAACGTTTAAATTTATCTACACCAATTGCTTTTTTTTTTTTTTTTTTTTTTTTTTTTTTTTTTTTTTTTTTTTTTTTNATTGCAAGAATCGTGTTTTCTCGCGAAATTGTAGGTTTGTAATATTTTCAAAGAAATTATTTGCCTATTCAAAAGCTATAGATTACTACGAAAAATATGGGGTGGATAATATCAAGAGTTATAACAAAAATGACATAAAATTTGATGTTATCGTCATTTATCTTTTTTTTTTTTTTTTTTTTGTTTGTTTCTAATGGGAAGGTCACCCTTTATCATTTTTTGCTGTTAAAACGAAAATGTATTTATTTAAAATCGCATCGTAACGGGATTACAAATCTAAAAGCGTAACTCATTATCCCTGCGTGATAATTTTCCAGTTAGAACAATAAGTATACACAAGGAAGTTGCCTCACAGGCTAATAAGCACTTTCATTTTGTAGTTGTCGCTATTCAGCAGCATTTCCAACAAATTTTGTTGTAGTCATTCCCAAACGAAACACGAGTGGTAATGCTAGCATTTAATACAGTGTTTACATTATCGACGAGAACTTTAAAATTAGAATATTTTTATCTTCGTATTCTAAATGTACAGCTTTAAAAGTTTTATAAACTTTATAACTAAAAAAGGTGGTAACATTTTTTGCTCGACTTTATTTGTTTTTATCCCTAATAATTGCTACCATTACTTTTAAGTCTTCGAATTGATTTTGGGCGGGGACCGTAACTCCCGTACCAACTGTCCGATTTTCCTGAAAATTTCTAGAAAAATATCCCTCTAATACACAAACCTCCCTGAAAAATTTCAGAAATTTTCGACAATGGGCACATGAATTATTAAGTTTCAAAGTGGGCGAATGAAATCGTGCCTCCACACAAACGTACAGAAAAAAAAAAAAAAAAACACCCAAACTTCTCGACGTTTCAAGTCCTCTGAATCTAAAAATGTAAAAATCTTGGGGGTAATTTTTTTGACCGATCGACATACTTTCCTTCTGTTACATAAAATCCAAGAAAGTAAAATTAAGCGAAACATCTGATTAAATTACTTTCCAATCCCTTCGTGTACTATATACGCCTAGTTCATGTAGTTTTTGTATAGTAACTTTGTAAACATAATATAAAGAAAACAAATATTATCGATTCTTGTAATGACAAATTAATAAAATTTCGAGAAATAAACGGTATAAATATGCAAATATTTATATTTTTAACTCCTTATGTTTTATTTTATTTATTGTTTTCTCCAAAGTGAAATTTTATTATTATTATTATTTTTTTATCTCTTTCGCTTATTATTTCAAAGGATTTTTTTTACTTTAAAGGTGAATTAAAAAGAGGACTTTCTATTATTGAAAGTTTCTTCATACGTAAATTTGTCATCGATTTTTTTATTCTCCTGTTGCTCTTTGGATTTTTCTGGGTCACAGGCAGTTTTTCTTATATGTTAATATATATATATATTACTATTTCGTTTCTTCTTAAATTTGAATATAATAAACACAAACGTATAGTCATATTTTTCTGTTTGTTTAGAGATTTTAGTTCAAAATATAAATACAGTAAAACCTGTCCAAAACGGAAACCTGTTTAAACGAGAGAAATTCTTAGAAGCAAAGCAGTTTTCTCTGTTAGCAGCAAAAAAAAAACCTGTTCAAAACGGAAACCTGTGAAACCGGAAAAAATATTCGATACAGTCGACTCCGGTTTACACAGGTTTTATTGTATACTTTAATTTAAAGAGAAAGAAATACCTTCGTTTCTGCAGGAAAATTTCTCTGATGATCATTATTTCTTTAACATGTGTGCTTTATTGTTATTATTGATTAATTCTTTTTCTCGATTCTCTAGAATTCAGTCCTTTCATGAGGACGAAGGCAAAGTTTATAGTAATAAAGAATCGAATTTGGGCTCTCTGTACTGAATCACGGTGTACTTTTAAGTTCCATTTAGGCGTACCTACACTTAATTTACAAAGATTTCGCTAATACACTAAAACCTGTTCAAAACGAAACCTTAATAAAACGAAAAGAATTCTTCGGAACGTCACGATTTTCTGTGTTAAAAAAAACAATTTAAAATTTTATCGTGTTAGAGCCTATTCTAAATTTTTATAAAGAATAATTATTATTTGGATTTGCAATTAGCGATAATATTTTCTCTCTTTAATAGAAAACGTAATGAAAAATTCACTTAACAATAGTGCTGTAAACAATACAAAATTAATTTTTTTTTCCAGATCGTTCATAACTTAATTTCAATTACAGATTTGTTTTCTTATAATATTTTTTTTTTTTTGCTTTTTTAATTTAATAAATATAAGTAAGTCAGCCGTTTGTTTATGATCCTCTCTGAAGGTTTGATTTTTTTTTCGGGGGTGTGAATAAATAAATCTCTTAGTCACAAGATGAATACATTTGAAATTCAAATATTTAGAAATTTCAATGAATTACATTTAAACTGGATAAGTATATATAATCGAATATTTCTTTGAATAATTCTTTTTTTATTTTTTCTATGGAAAAATAACGTTGTTATTTCTTGGCATTTTATTGTTTATCTTAATAATGATAAATTTTCAATAGCAACGCCATCTGTTGCGTAAGATTTTCGATAATCAAAATGGGATTCCGTTTATTAAACACAGTTCGTGCCCTTATTTTCGAAGGTTTCTCACTTAAAATGATTATTATTATTTATTATTATTATTAATGAGGATGTGATCAAAGAAATAATAATAATAATTTGAATAAATTAATTAACTTTTATTTTCTCAAGTAAATAAAATTTTGTATGATTTTCTTATATCAAATAAATTATATCACGATTTTTAATTACAGTAAAACCTGCGTAAACCGGAATCGCGCGGAAACGAATATTTTTTCCGGTTTAGCAGGTTTCCGTTTTAAACAGGGTTTTTTTTAACACACAAAACCGTTCCGTTCTGGAGAACTTTTTCCGTTCAGGCAGGTTCTGTTTTAGACAGGTTTTACTGTGTAATAAGAATTTGATAACTGATGTATTATCTGATTTATTTATTTATATTTTACCGGGAATAACTTATCTGTTAGTATTTTGGGGGGCTTAAAATTTCAACAAGTTTTCGAAAAGATTAAATATTATTGCATTGGCTTCAGTCTTCGGATCTTTGTTTACGTTCTCTAAACCAGCTGCAAGTGTACACCACTACCCAATTCTGCTCCCATACTAATAATATTCGACATTCCGAAATACTTTGTACTTTTGAATGCCATTTTCTTGAAATATTGGTTAATATTGTAATCGGAATTTTTATCTTAATGGACTTATTTCGAAACGTTAACCGACTGAATAAGAGTGCCGAGTGAAAAGATTGGTCTAAAATTTTCTTAAAAGATAAATTTCTTTCACTTGAATTTGTTTTCGTGTTTACTACAATAGCACTATACATTTTTGTACTTGCGTTATACGTTTGTGTATAGTTCTGCTTGTTCTATACATTTTTGTACAGTGATGTTTGTATTACACAGTTTTGTACGGTGCTGTTTATACTATACGCTTATAGTGCTATAAATACTACACATTTTTGTATTTCATTGTTAAAATATGGACTATTGTAGAACAGTTTTATTCTAGTCTTGTACTAAATGTTGTAATCTAAGTACTGTATCTTATTATAAAGAGACATTAAAAGAGAAATTCTTAATGATATTTTAGCTTGAGAATACTTCAAACATATATTCTATTTTAATACTGTATGTTGTTTTTTTTATAATTTTCATATCGTATTTAATATTTCATAAATTATTCATGATTAATCGGATATATTTACCGGTATTCCACCTGTTCGTAAATAATAAAATATTATCTAATTCGTACTATGAATTTAAATACATGGCTTGTATATAAAAAATTATATTCCCTCAACGTGGTAAAATCAAACATAAGCTCATCTGTTTGAATGAAAAATTCGAATAATGTAATAAAATTATAAATTTATATGAATTGTGTAATCGTTGATGTAGGTTATGATGAAGCTTCTTTAAAAGTAGTTTCGACCACACCCAATGTATTATTCCATAATTGTCAAACATTCTTAGTACGATTCAGATTCGTATAATATCGAAAATATCTCATTAATTCGAAGAAAATTGTCTCCATAGAAAAATTTTCGGTCACGTTGGGTGTGGTTTAATGACACGACTAGTTTCTTTTTGTTTGAAGAAAACAATTTTATAAAATCAAATTATATAGATTAAATTAAAAAGAATTTTAATCTATGCGATAATAACAGATTAATTGTTTTGTTATTTTCGTATGGGTCTATTCACGGTTAATATTAAAGTCATCATATAATGTTGCTCTAATTAAAAAATAATAATAATAAATGGTAAAATGAAATGTTTTCTTTGACGTTGTGACCGTGGATTCGTACAGTCACACCTTTTTGAGAAATTAATAAATGTTTCTTAAACTATTATTATCGATCCAGTAGTACTTGTACCTTACGAGTTGATTATATCAGGTGCATTCTTTATTTTTACTTCCCCGGCTGTTATATATAACAGAGGGAAATTATGGCAATCGGTCAAAAAATGACCCCCTAAAATGTTTACATTTTTTGACTCAGGTAATCTTGAAACGCCAAGAAATACAAAAAAAAATTTAGAGGGGTTTTCTGTATGTGTGTGTATAGAGCACGATTTTGTTAACCCATTTTGAAGCTTAGTAATTACTATACCTTTTGTCCAAAATTTCTGACATTTTGCGAAGAGGTTTGCGTATTAAGGAGATTTATTCTATTAAATTTTGGTGGTTAAAGTTTAAAGGTTGGGAGATAGTGTAGTCGTGTGTCATATCTGAAGTGGGGTCGGACTTAATGAAGATTTTACGCGTTGTTATTATTATAAAACTCGTCTCTACCTTCAAAATTAAGCATTTTGTCATTTTATAATAATTAATAACATAAAAAATCTTTAAAGTAAAATTTCGCAACAGATGGCGCCACACGCAATTTTATAGTTTGACCAGGGAAGTTACGCAACTCGCCGGTGTATTTTTAAAATTGAAATATAATAATTATTCTAAGCTTTTTAAAATTAACTTTATATAGTCAGAAATTTTATTTTAAAATAAATATTAGAAAAATTAATGTTTAAATTTATTGAAAAATTTTTGTAAATTTTTAGAATACAGTAGAGCGTCGATTTTCCGAAAGTCAATCATCCGAAACGTCAATCATCCGAAAGAATTCCAGTTGGCAAATTTAAATTTTCGCCAGTGCTGTGGCGCTGCAATCTTCGGCTATTTCTCGGGCTACTCAAATATTTTACGTTTTTGATACTAAATTAACATCTGAAGTATAACTTTTTATTATTTTTATATTTTTCAATATATTTATTTTGTTTGTACAAAATAAAAAAAATATTTTTTAACGATACAATAGTCTTCGTTAGGCTTAACATCGACGAAAATTCAACGCGAAGCGACACGCAACTTATAAAAATTTCGATATCGGATACGTTAAATTATTTTTTCGTATGTAAATCAGTTATCCGAAATATCAGTTATCCGGACAACCCCAGTCCCCAATTGATTCGGAAAATCGACGCTCTACTGTAATTTTTTCGATAATAATGACGCGGAATAATTAGAAAACCTTGTCATTGTCGTGAAATAATGACAAGAATTGCGTTAATATTTTCCTCTTATATATTAAAAATACTGCGCTTCTCGAGAAATTTTTATTTTTCTATTTGAATAAAGCAATTACATTATCTTTTATGTATCAGATTATTAGAAAAGCTTCACTATATAACGCAATGTATAAAAGAAATAAAAGAAATTTCTACCGAACATTTATTATTATGATTATTTTGCCACTAAAAATTGCTATTATCATGATTAATAAATAAGCCTATACTTGTTTATTTCGACTATGCATTATAAATTATCATTAATGATTCAAAAATAGTTTTTTGAAAATGATACTCTCGTGTTGTTTTTATTTTAAGTACTCAAATATTGATTTTGAAATTAAGAAAAATGATCGCATGGAAGATACAGTACATTAATTTTTAAGTAAATTAAACTTTTCCTTTACTAAATGACTAAGTAAAAATTTATTAGAGAAACTGTTTATTGTTATTACACATAAAAAATACAGAAGTAAATAATATTAAATGAAAAAATTGAACTGTTAAAAGCTTCAGTTTGGTGTAATGATTTTGCCTGTTTATAATATATTTTATTTAATAATCATTCTTTATAAATACTTTTCATATTTTCGTGTATTTTTTTATTATGTAATAGAGAGCAAATATTAATACACTTATTACCATTTATATATGTAACTGTTTAAAATCTGATTTAAATTAATAATGAATATTGAACGCTGATGCGGCACACTGATGGCCGACTGGATAAAACCACTGAATTGGTCGTGGGTTCGTGCCTCATTAACATGGAGTTTTCCGTGTTTTCTTCGCGTTAATAACACCTAAATAGGGGACAGTTTCCCAGTTTTCTAAATAGGGGACTCCCGAGAGGTAGATCATCTATGTGTCGCATTGCTGTATACGAATAAAACCAAACCAAATAAAAATTTGCGTTAAAAAATATTCATAAATATTACGAGTATATTGTTCTTTTGAAAATTTTCTTAATTTGTGTTAGCATTATCACTTACTAACCATGGGGTCCAAAGAGGATGCTCTGTAAGTGATAACGAGGAGTCATGTAAAAAATTCCACAAATTATAGTCGTAAAAGTAATCGAGATATGTAAGTTTACGTCCTGTATTTATTTGTGTTTTGTATTGATGAAATACTATTTTCTATGATCTACTTCTGAAAAAAAAATATCTTTAAAAATTAAATAATTTATTGACATAATTATTTGTGTCCATAGTTCGTCCCCCTTGGAAAATTTTCTGCGGGCGCCCATACTTTCGTGCATATTTTAACTTCGTGTAGTGTAGGGTTGGCGAACTTATTCGTGTATGCATGTCAAAATAGGTATGTATAACATTAAAAAATTATGCGTACCGAAGTTTTAGAGTTCAAGCAACTTACTTTAATTTAAATAAATTTAAAGAGAATGTCTATAATCAAAATTTAAAAAAAAAACGAAATTAATATAAATTGAAATTAAATTATGATTATTTTTTTAATATTTCGTATTGAAAACTTACCGTAATAAAATACTACAGTTGTTAATTATTATTATGAAAATTACACTGTGAAAAAATAAATGAGGACGTATGATATGTCGCGTGTCAGGTGAATTCTTCTAACGTGACACTTCGGACACGCATGCCATAAGTTCACCACCTCTGATATAAATTATGCCTATAGAGGTTTTTTTAATTGAATGAAAAAGCTTTTAGGTTATGATTCGACGAAATCTGCTCCTATTCTTATGATGACATTTTTGATCTCAGACAGGCAAAAACATAATCAAATTTTTGTACTTCGGCTTATGGATGATTCAATTTAAAAAAAAAAAAAGGCTTGTTTAAATGTTTTTAAAGTTGGCATTAAAAAAAATAGTTCAAAATAAAAAGAATTCTACTGAAAAATAATTATCGCTAAATAAAAATGTCATTTTATTGAACTGGCTATTCAGAAAAATAATATATTTAGGCTATATTTTTAATGTTTGATTGTGCTAGGAAAAAGCTATGAAACGAAATTTCTTTTATAGTCTAGAATATTTTACGATTACAGAATAGTAAATTCTATCGTAGACAGTAGGATTTCCTGTATGAATATTGTAGGTAGCTGTTTCCTAACTGGATTTCGCAAAATCTGGCAGTGCGGGGAACCTCTGAGGTTTGGGGCCACGCACTGCTTGGATGTTTTTAAAAATTATATGTATTATTATGAAATGAAAGCCATCAAAAAGAAGCTTTTTCATTGAATAAAAAACAAAACAATATTGAAAAATTACAATATTCATTTTTCTTAGATTGGTGGGCCTCCTTTTTCCCAGGAGAATCTGAACGTTACAATTACGTCACTGACTGGTAGTCGTTATTATATTCAAAATTAGTTTTGATAAGCTAGTAAGTAATTTTATTACAACAGAAATTCCAAAATCAAAAATGACATGATCAAATCAGACGATAGTTTTGTATAAAATTTTTAAACAATACAAAAGATATTCAAAGCAATTTTCTACTTTTTAAAACTATTTTCTGCGCGTTTTTTTCATATAAAACTTTAATTCATTTAATATATTTGTGCATGATGATGATTTTGAATCATAAAGTCGTTCAAAGAAATTTATAATCTCAGATATTAACAGAACCTAACTTAAACTAATAGACAACCAGATTATACGCTAGTTGCTAAGCGACTGCTCAGGATTTCAAATCCAAGAGTTGTACCTTTAAAAATTTGAAAAATAATTATTAATAGCCTGAGTTGTTAAAGTAAAGTGAATGGAAGATTTCGTCGAATCCATAACCTATAGTGCTGGGTTCGCTTCTCGCTAACCGGATGACCAAATGGAGTTTTCCGGGTTTCTTTACTTTTGTAACACCTATAGGGCAATTTCTCATAGAAAGTCCATATCCTCTCGGCAAATCGTCCACGTGTCGCGTTGTCTACATTTAATCCAGTCCAATTCAAACAGACAAAAATATAGGCAAAGATTTATGACAAATTTTTGTTACTTCGTTTTATAAATCATCGTATATCATGTAATATTTTAATAATATTATTTGTGTATATTTATACCAGGTATATTTATTATTACTAATAATAATCATAATTGCTTTATATTTAAAGAAAAATCAATTATGATTCTTCGATTAGAAATATAAATATTTAACGTGACAGAAAATTTAGTTTAAACAAGTATTTAAATAGATAATTAACGCTATTCATAAGCACTTTAAAGTATTTATGAATACTATTTATAAAGACGAAAATAAATATTAAGGTTAAAATACATATGTATATATTAGAGCATTTTTATGTTTGATACATAACTTTTGAATCGTTTGAAGCGTGGGTATCAACTAATCCTTAAAAGATTAGTTGATACTCCACGTCTTATACACTTGTACTCACTTTTAATAAAGTCCACATTGAATTTAACAAAGCAGTGTAATGCACAGACGTTTAATGCTTATTATAGCAAGTATGTCTGTTTGAGGTGATTAATCGTTAATACAATATTTTCTGTAAGTAGACTTTTTTCCTTCTTTTCATCATTTCTGTCTTAAGTGGAAATAAATAAAGCTAAGAAGGTAAGGAAAAGAAAAACGGTCTATAACGTAGATAAAAAAGAAAACTTTCCGAACTTACACAAATAAAATAGATAGTTATTTCTATAAGAAAGATAATGTTATAAAAAAATTCGCAATGTTTCTAATAAATTCGATGAATAGAAAATTTCATCTTTATATAAGAAAGATGGTTATAAGACCATTACTTTCATATCCTAGTAGTTTGAAATATTGAAAGTTGTTCAAATGTTTGTCATTGCTACAGATAAAGGTACCGAATTAAAAAATAAATTCTAAAATTATTATGATTTTAAAAATTGCACAAGACTATTTCAAATATTTCTTTCAGTCAAATCCATCTCTTATTGTTTACATGGCGAAAGTCTAAACTAAATTTAAACGACAAACTTTTAAATTATCACAGGGATTTTAAAAATTTTAAAACTCAAAATGGAGAAGTTAAACACTCTGGATAACATTTTCAACTCTTTGCCCTGTTGCGCTAAGAAGACCTTTAATTTTTCCTTCGTTTATTCAACCAGATTTGCAACGACATAGCCAAGTGGCAAAGAAAGAATCTTGATATATTGATGTAAGTAAAATTCTAAATGAAATAATGTTATATGGAAGAGAGGGCCCTCTCCTCAATGAGATCTCTCAACAAGGGTGAGGGCTGCAGAACAATATCCCCGAATAATACCATCGCGATAAACTACGTAAATTCACGATAATAATTTGTCATGATAAATGATAATGCTACTTATAGCAGTTGAAATTTTAACTTAATTACGATATTTTTCCTCTTTCTGTTACCTAATTCCTTTGCAGATTAGCTTTAATACGGCTAATCTTCAAAGGAGTTATGTAAGGGAATCAAAAAGTAATGAAATTTATATTAAATATTAATTTGACTATTTTACAAAAGCTTATACCATTATAATTCTTAATTCTGTAAGATATTAAATATTCTATTTATAAACCATTTTTGAGTGTATTAATTTAAAAAGCGATTTTTATATTTCAAATTCAAAGCGTTAAAAATTTGAATTGGTTAGAAAATGAAATTTTACTAATTATAAAATGATTATTTGAATCGTGAAATATGAAACAACATATACAAGGTGGTCCATTGTAATCAATCCACCGAAATAACTTGAAAAATACGCACCATACGAAAAAATCATTGAATATGAAAACTTTAAGGGAGTCACAAGATAGAGCCATCCGTCTCGGTTACAAACGATTAAATCATTTTCTTAAATGGAAATCCCATTTTTTTTTTTGCTACATATTATGATTTCACATGTAAAACAAACTTTTATCTAAAATACTTTTGATTGATGCGCACTTATCAGAAGTTTTGAGTGTTTGAAGTTTCACATAGAAGCCACACGGTGTACGCGTGAATCTGTAGATGTCTTTAAAGTTAATTGAAAAAATAAAGAAAGTGTTAAAAGTAATAGCGAGGTTGCGGCTGAAGTTTTCATGTCTAAAACGTGAACGTCGAACGTCAATCGCGCTATCTTGTAAGCTACGTTCACGTTTTAGAGATGAAAATTTCGGCCCCAACTTCGCTAATCACTAAAATACTATTATTATTTGGTGGAATCATTCTTTTTCTTCAAATAACGAATTGATACAAAGTGCCACAGTGTGTTAAAGCCATCTTGTGATAAAGAAAAGACATCGAAGTTGAAACCATCAAATAATTATAGTATTCTAGTGATTTATTTTAGCATTCTTCTCCCTTTTTTCAGAAATCGGAAGATGTATTCGAGAACTTAAAAATGAATGAAAAGAAGACTGTTTTAAAGGACTTTATCTTCGATTTTAGTTTTGATTATATTTTTTTCGTTAATTCGGAATATTTCGATTGGTTACTATAAAGTATGATTTTTTTAGTCCATTACTATCGAATTTTCGACATTAACTAATGAAACTTCTCTGACGAATTTTCGTCAAAGAAGTTTTAAACATTTCGTTAAATACTTTAAATGTTAAAACATTTTTAGAATAGAATACTTTGTCAGGTACTTATTTATTTTTACAAACTACTGTATTCAGTGGCTTCTGTGTCGTGTATTCATCACGTGTTTCGAGGGGACAAACCACCTCTTGAAAAATTTCGGGTTTTCGTTCACTCGTATTTGATCCACGTTTCTTTAGAGTGATACGCTGACACCTTAACTGCCTCGACCATCTTGTCTGTACCATTATTAAATTATACACGATCTAAAAGAAAAAATTCTATAGTCCTTTTCATTTAATGAAAGTAAGGTAATTTTGAAAAATGTTTCTGTTTTATGACCAGAAGTCTCTCTAAAGTCAATAAGAACAAGAAAAAATGCAAAGGAAATTTATGTACATAATATATGAGTGGCTGAAGCGGTAAAGATATCAACTTTCTACTCTGGAGAATTCGAATTCGGGTCTGAAATCCCAGGAATTTTTTCCTATGTAAGATCCCTTCTTCACCACTCGGCCTGCCCTATTATTGTTATTTCATCACATCTTTTAGGCCATTCCATTGTGGACCTGGCCTAACTCATGAAGGATGTGATTCAAAGATTTTGTGAAAAGAGTAAAAAGATAAATGAGATTAATATTCGAAATTTGAATTTCATTTTATTACTTTTTCCGTTTGCATATGCAAAATATAAAATTTATATTTTTGTGGTTTTTTTTAATTTTAAAATGATATTTTCGTACTAATTGTGTTTTATAGAAAAAATAATAATTACGTTTTGATGGTATTGGCCTTACTCTTTTTATTTTTTTTTAACTTCTTTTTAATTAAAAAATGGGTTTAGCTTTACAATGAATAAAAATGAGACCAATCATATGTATCATTATTAATTCCTCTTATAGTAAATCCAATCCACTTTTCGATCAGAAATATAATCCAGTTGCGATTGTGCTAAATCTTTCATGTAATTTCTTCAACAGATGTTACAATAACCCTTTACAAAAGTATTTTTACAAATATAGAAAAATAATTTAGAATTGTTGTTGTTGTTTATTATTTTTTTACTGCAGAATATAATTTCATTGTGAGTGATTTCTTATTAGAATTTCTCATATTTTCATCGTGTATTTAATCTGTTTGTTTGTGTGTTTAAGTTACGTTCCGATATACGACTATGCTTTCTTTTCCATCATCTTTAAGCAGTTTATCTATCTAAATTGAGTCTTATATTGCAATATCTTTGGAAAATACTCAACAATTGACAATATATGTTTCAATAACTCCGTTTTAACAAATGAATTTAAAGGAAATTTAGGTATACATTCGTTACTTGGTTGAAATTCTTAATGCTCCGCAACATTATTAAGATAATTCTTTATCTGTATTATCAAAATGCAGTTCACAAAGCTGTTCAAATTTATATGATTTAAGGGTTTATCAGTTTAGCAATCCGTAACATTTGTTGTATAAAAATTTATCTTACATCCTAAATCTGAAATATGTTACACCCGAGTGACAAGTACTGTATATAAAAGTAAAATAATTTCTATAAATTGCTTTCGTTAGTGGCTGACTCTATTTGAAGTAAATTTTTTAATGTCAACGTTCATTCTTGTTAACGATACTTTAATGCTTAATAATTAAAATTAAACAGTAGAATTATCGAATTCATCTTTTTTTTAAGATTAAATTCATAACTGAAAAATACATAAACTCAAAGGAGAACATTTTGACTTACGTAGTTTTCTGCTTGTATGAGTTCACAAGGATGTTTTTTGGAAACTTTTTGTAAGATTTTTGTAATAAATAATGAAGAGATCTTCCTATTTACTTTTTACACGTGGAAAATAAGTATGACTAAAGATAATACAACTCGATTTAAAAGTCATAAGTCGGTTTTCTTTTAGCATTGATATTTAAACGGTTCAAAGTAGGACTTCAGCAATTCATATTCGTACAATTTACATAGGAATTATTTAAAAAAAAAAAAAAAAAACATATCTAAATGCTACAAAATCACTTTTCTTTTCTTTATTTTTTTTCAGTTTATGATATGAAGGGAAGTAAATTATATCATTTTTGCAGAATTCACCATCTATCCGCTATCTCTAAGAAATGCTTAAATGATTTAATCATAAAAGAAATAATTATATCATGTTACAATTTCAAGAATTCGAGTGAGATGTGAACTCGATAAGAAAGGCGAAATAAAGTATTATATATATATATTTTTTAATCTACAGTCCATATAATTATTTGATAAGATTCTGAATTTGAAGAAATAAAGTAATTTTTATTTAATGTAAAATATGGTGAAAACATCTTATTTCAGAAATTAAAAACATTATTATATCCTGCATCTATTTTTGTTAAGAATTTAATGATATGTTGCTGCCTTTCAGCTTATCTTTACGAATAATATTTCCAATGTTTACCAACGATGTTCATTATCCAGCGAATTTTAATGATTTCAATACAAAGCATATCCTACATAATATTACATAATATCCTAGTGGATATTATGATGTAGAAGCGGACATTTTGTTATAATTATCCTAATAATCCGATCTTAGGACATTATTCTCTTAGTTTTTCTTTACATTAACCATAATAAGTAAAAGAAAAAATTGATTTTCAAGAGCTCTTCTCATGCTTTCAAGTACTATTAGGAATTTTGATTTTTCTATGTTCTGGTTTTTATTTCATTAAATTAAATATTAAAAACAAATATATTTTTTATTAATTTTTAAATAAAAGTTTTTAGTATGAATAGTTTAGGAAATATCTGTATGTACGGCCTAATCTGTATAAACCGGAATGTCACGATACCGAATATTTTTTTCCGTTTTGGACAGGTTTTACTCTATACTATAAACGTGATAACACCGATTTAATGTTTGTGAAATTCGATCGAGTGTATAATATTAAAGGATTTATAATAAACAATGAATCAATATTTTATCGTAGCTGTTAAATTTTCATTTTATGAAACGTTTATGAGGTTGTGTTAAGTATTGATAAATTCAATTTTAACGTAATTTAATCATTTAAAGACATTCTGAAATCACTGTATACGGAAAAATTTGAACGTCGATGTAAAGACGAAGTTCCTAATCGTTCTTAAAGCTTTAAATATATAAAAAAGAAATGTGAATACGAAAGGAAGAAGTAAGTGCAACAACTTCTGTAACAATGTTCAATAAAAGGTTTTAGAATTTGTAAGTGAGAAATAATCATCAAAGTCTGGAAATATCCTAAAATAATACAAAGACTTCTTCTAACTAATAAATTTTTAAGGATTTTTATTATATCCCACTATCACGAGGGATCCAGGCTTAATTCCGACTTGGCCTTTCAAGTTCTTTTTTAATTTTTAATTCAAATCGGAGTATCGTTTCCCATTCTTCATCGTATTTAATGTTTGTAAAAAAATAGTTACAATTTTCTTCTTTTAATCAGGTTTTCAATTGAATTATTGTTAATGTAATAATACATAATTTGAAAGTTTTTCTATATTTAGAAAAATCTCGTAACCATTAATTTATTAAATACGAGTAATTTGAACACTGTGAAATGGCAGTAGAGGTTATTTGTAAGACTTTATATCTTAAAGATTCACAGCGTGTTTTGATTAAAACATATTTATTTAAATATCTATAAACATTGCATGCTTTGGCTTTTTTTAATATCTTAAAAGCATTATTTTCATATCTTTTTAGATAAATTTAATTAGATTTATCTATAATATAATTATAACTAAATAGATTTTTTCGTTCAATACCATGAAATTTTTAAAATTTTCGATTAAAATTAAAGAAGAAACTTTGTTATTAGGACGAAAATGGCCACAATCATAACAGTGGATAATCCGATAAAAAAAACTGTTGCCACAGAAAACGATGCACTCGTTTTATAACTTATATTTAAAACATTAATAGTTTATGTTTCATAACACCAATTTTCTCATGATAGACGAAATTATACCTAATTTTCGCAGTATTATCTTTCGCGTATTCCGGAAAACATTCTTCAAATTTCATTGCATTCCGTTCATTAGATTTCTCGTAAACATCTCTAAATAGGAGAAGCTTAATTATAACCACTTCTTACTTAATATTATCCTTTTCATTAATCTGTGATATAACTTTTCAATAAGAAACATTTCACGATATTAGAGATAAATATCGTTAAGTGATAGGCTATTTTGAATCAGTAACAATATTTAATGAAACTATTACGATGAATTACTTAGTCATAAAGAAAACAAATGGTTGACTTGGCAAATTTAAGTTAGAAACGTGTCATCATTTTGTAAATTTAAAATGAAAGATAACAGACGAACAAAACGAATAGCCGAAGGGATGCCAAGAGAATGGAAGGGGGGAGAGGGAGATCAGGAGGAAGATGGCAACATGACCTTTAGAGAAAACTTGAAAAACAATGGATAAAATTGATAGGGAAAAAAATCCCTGGAAAGACCTTACATTATAATAATACGCAGTGGATAATTACGATTGATAATGATGATTGTAAATCTAGAGCTTTCAAATTATATCTTTGGAAAATTTTATAAATATAAATAATCGTTTCTTGAGAATACACTTGTTTAAATTATCTTGTAACACTACACAACTTGTAATGCACGAAAATTTATATATATATGCATATACGCATTCATAGATGATTATAATTTAATTATCATAGCGTATTAAGGCGATTAATTCATTATATAATTAAGATGCAAATGAATTTTAAGGAGAATACTAAAGCTTAAGAATTATAATTGACTATAAAAAAAGTCAAAATTCAAATACTTTTTTAAAAGTTTTAATCTTTTCAATTAAAAATTGAGTAAGAGATTAATGTAAAGTGAGAATTCTGATAAGGATTTGCAAAAAAAAAAGGAAAAAAAATACAGAAAATTTTTATTTATAATGAAGATATTTTACTTTCAAATATTAAAAAAGAATCTGATACATTTTAAATGTATTCAGATTAAAAATTAACTAACGAGATTTATCCACGTGTCTTAAGCTTCCAGTATTTCAGAAAATAAGTTCTTTGTAATATTTAACTGTTGGTAAAATGCTTTATCCATACATTTGGCTATAAAAATTACAACTTGAGCGCTAAATAAAGAAGTAAATTCATTTATTTATTTTTCATTCTAAGAATCTATCCGCAAGAAATTACCAAAATTTTAAAATACAACCTCAAGTCCTGGTCAGAATTTTGAAAATAATTAGAAATTTGTTAAAATGATTCAAAAAATGTTTAAGAAATTAAACAAATGCAAATTGAATATGGGGAAATAGCCTTAACGTAATTAAAACATCTTAAAATTAATTATTCCTTAATTTTTCTGATGGTGTACTAACCGCAATTGGGCTGCAATGTGAAAAAAATTGTAGACCTATAAATTCCCATTGTCGTCCATTGTCTGTCTGTTTTTCCTTAATCTCGGGAACAGAATTAGATGGATGAAAGCCAGGACCAGATATGGAAATATTAGGGACAGAAGACCACGATTAACTAAATACAAACTTCTGGTGCAAACCGAAAGTCGCGTTATTTCAATTCAAAAATTCTCCACTGAAAGACGTTAGATAGATGATCAGCACGACTTTATTGCTAACAGGAAAAGTATGATGTACAGGGGCAAACACTTCTAATTTGAGGTGGAGAATATATATTTTAAATTAAATAAATTTAAAAATTATGATTGAAAATTGCAGCCCGGCATTGTGACGATGTCATAATAAATAGTTGCTCGTTTTATACAGAAAATTTCTATCTTAATGAAAATTTTGATTATAACGAATTTCTTTTAATGTCTGTACAAATTACACATTTTCTATACAATGTATGATTTGTACAGACACAAAAATGATGACAATAACTTTGGTTTGATGATAATTCTATTCAAAATATTTGTATGACGTAAAGTAATTGTTAATAACACAAATTTAATAATTTATATATTGACATTGAAACAAAGAAAGCTAAATTAACGCATATTTAATATTAATCATACTTTTTTTACTTTTGTACCGGTACGGTCACTTAGAGGGCTTTTTCCCCATACCCATTATGGGTTCGATCAGACCTACAATGGAGGCGATCGGATAGTGAAGGACTGGGCTGACATATCTGTGACAGACTGCCCATGAGAATTTCTTCGGGAGTTGCTTGCTTTGATTCAATTCTGTATTCCCCAGAGCGGGAACTGCAGCTGCCAGTATAAAAAAATACTGGAAATGTGCGAAATGTAAATTATTCCTTACTTTTTAAACTATTTGCATTAAAATAGATCTATTTATTAGTTTTTTTATTACATAAAATTTAAATATATTCTATTAATTATAATCTTAATACAGTTTAAAGTAAATGCATTCTTCGAAACAAATTATATCTTTCGAATTATGTCATAAGAATAATATTAATTTTTTAATGTAAAAAATAACTTTGTAAAAAATAACTTTGATATACTGTATAATATCAAATTTTGTGTACTTAAAGGATCGTTTATTTTTCTTCTTATACAAGTAGAACCTCGAAAACTCGGCCTAATGTGGACCGAAGGGTGGCCGAGTTTGTGAAAATGCCGGGTTATCGGGAATGGGGTTAAAAAAATAAGTACGAGTGTTTCCTCAGAAAATACTGTACTGTGCTTGTATGTATTGTTTACTTGAGAATATAACAGAGAATAAACTGCCCAAATATCCTTAAACAAAGGAAAAGTACGTTCTTTATGAAGGCATAGAGCCTTTACTACATGAAAATGAAAATTAATGAATACACTGTGTACAGTAATTTACCTGATAAGACAGACCTCAGAAAAATACTTTATGAGAGATTTATACTTTTATAAAGCTGTCTATAATGAAAATTAATTAACTAAGGATGTTTTTGCTTTGCCAGGGTGTGGCCGAGTTATCCGGAGTGCCGGGTTATCGAGAGCCGAGTTTTCGAGGTTCTACTGTATAAGGATCTATACACTTAAAGTTCTATGATTTTCTAAGATAAAAATTGTTATACTTTTTGATGAAATTGTTTTAGATGCTTTACTAAATAACGAATTTAACAAGGAATTGAGAAACACTACTTTAGAGACATTAACGTATATCATATATAAAATTTTTTCTTTTGTAGTTACTAAGTGTTTTTTTTTTTTCTGTCGTCTAGCAATTCAATTACTTTTAATGCTTTACTGGAATAATTTATAGTTCTCATTACACTGAAATCAATTATTTGTATTCAAATGCAATCGACGAAATTCATATCACACCCATTGACTACATTAGGCCTATATACAAATGGGAAAACTTTTCCCCTCGACGTCAAGTATAAACCAAGCTGACCTATCATCAAATTTGCGTTGTTTTTTTTTTTAGTTTCAATTCTTTGTCACGCAAGTACTTTTTCCCGTACTCATCGTTTTGAGCATGGAAGAAAGGTCAGCTCAAGTTAGGCCAGACCCCAAATTGGAGTTACTGAATGATTAGGGACAGGATTCAAATCTCCTTTCCGCCAATCCTCCAAGAAGATTTTTAAATTTTTGAGTCGACTAGTTTCGATCCATTCCCACAGCGTAGGTCAGTGCCTTTACCATCTCGGGCATCAGACCATCATTTTCGTGAAGTCATTAAAATAACCTGAACACCATACCATTTATCATAAAGAAATTATAATATGCAGTATAAGAAAAATCCTAAAAGCATGTGAAAAATTTTGTCTCAGTGCATTGCAAAACATCGACACGCTTAGAGGTAGGATCAAGATTTTCCAAGCCAAGAAACTCAACTTAAGTTAAAAAGAAATATTGCTACTTTTAGCTTTATATTAAATATGTTTAAATTACATATGAATAAGCTGTATTTCGGGGAATATAAGGTAATATGAAATATTCAATAAATTCCTATTGATATTCAATTTACTTTAACGTGTTAAGAACATAATTTACATAAATATGTATGTATGTAAGGATGCGTTTGTCAAAAACAATTTCCAATTGTATCAGTATATGCAATATTTTAGCATTTTAGAATCTCGAATTCCAGTGGCTTAGTTTTAAGAAAATAATTTACAAAATATTTTGTAAACCTTTTAAAAATTGTTTTATCAATGTTTTTCAATTCTAATATATCAGTCAACTATAAAAAATGATCATATTTGTGACAGAATAGTTCATTAATGATGAAGCAGTAGACTGTCTGATGGCCAAGGTGGCTACAGCATCAGCCAAACATTCTGGGGACACAGGATCAAATCTTTTAATATTTGTAATAAACAGAGGGAGTGCAAAAGTAGNCAAAATCACTTTTCTTTTCTTTATTTTTTTTCAGTTTATGATATGAAGGGAAGTAAATTATATCATTTTTGCAGAATTCACCATCTATCCGCTATCTCTAAGAAATGCTTAAATGATTTAATCATAAAAGAAATAATTATATCATGTTACAATTTCAAGAATTCGAGTGAGATGTGAACTCGATAAGAAAGGCGAAATAAAGTATTATATATATATATTTTTTAATCTACAGTCCATATAATTATTTGATAAGATTCTGAATTTGAAGAAATAAAGTAATTTTTATTTAATGTAAAATATGGTGAAAACATCTTATTTCAGAAATTAAAAACATTATTATATCCTGCATCTATTTTTGTTAAGAATTTAATGATATGTTGCTGCCTTTCAGCTTATCTTTACGAATAATATTTCCAATGTTTACCAACGATGTTCATTATCCAGCGAATTTTAATGATTTCAATACAAAGCATATCCTACATAATATTACATAATATCCTAGTGGATATTATGATGTAGAAGCGGGCATTTTGTTATAATTATCCTAATAATCCGATCTTAGGACATTATTCTCTTAGTTTTTCTTTACATTAACCATAATAAGTAAAAGAAAAAATTGATTTTCAAGAGCTCTTCTCATGCTTTCAAGTACTATTAGGAATTTTGATTTTTCTATGTTCTGGTTTTTATTTCATTAAATTAAATATTAAAAACAAATATATTTTTTATTAATTTTTAAATAAAAGTTTTTAGTATGAATAGTTTAGGAAATATCTGTATGTACGGCCTAATCTGTATAAACCGGAATGTCACGATACCGAATATTTTTTTCCGTTTTGGACAGGTTTTACTCTATACTATAAACGTGATAACACCGATTTAATGTTTGTGAAATTCGATCGAGTGTATAATATTAAAGGATTTATAATAAACAATGAATCAATATTTTATCGTAGCTGTTAAATTTTCATTTTATGAAACGTTTATGAGGTTGTGTTAAGTATTGATAAATTCAATTTTAACGTAATTTAATCATTTAAAGACATTCTGAAATCACTGTATACGGAAAAATTTGAACGTCGATGTAAAGACGAAGTTCCTAATCGTTCTTAAAGCTTTAAATATATAAAAAAGAAATGTGAATACGAAAGGAAGAAGTAAGTGCAACAACTTCTGTAACAATGTTCGATAAAAGGTTTTAGAATTTGTAAGTGAGAAATAATCATCAAAGTCTGGAAATATCCTAAAATAATACAAAGACTTCTTCTAACTAATAAATTTTTAAGGATTTTTATTATATCCCACTATCACGAGGGATCCAGGCTCAATTCCGACTTGGCCTTTCAAGTTCTTTTTTAATTTTTAATTCAAATCGGAGTATCGTTTCCTATTCTTCATCGTATTTAATTTTTGTAAAAAAAAAAAAAATAGTTACAATTTTCTTCTTTTAATCAGGTTTTCAATTGATTTATTGTTAATGTAATAATACATAATTTGAAAGTTTTTCTCTATTTAGAAAAATCTCGTAACCATTAATTTATTAAATACGAGTAATTTGAACACTGTGAAATGGCAGTAGAGGTTATTTGTAAGACTTTATATCTTAAAGATTCACAACGTGTTTTGATTAAAACATATTTATTTAAATATCCATAAACATTGCATGCTTTGGCTTTTTTTAATATCTTAAAAGCATTATTCTCATATCTTTTTAGATAAATTTAATAAGATTTATCTATAATATAATTATAACTAAATCGATTTTTACGTTCAATACCATGAAATTTTTAAAATTTTCGATTAAAATTAAAGAAGAAACTTTGTTATTAGGACGAAAATGGCCACAATCATAACAGTGGATAATCCGATAAAAAAAACTGTTGCCACAGAAAACGATGCACTCGTTTTATAACTTATATTTAAAACATTAATAGTTTATGTTTCATAACACCAATTTTCTCATGATAGACGAAATTATACCTAATTTTCGCAGTATTATCTTTCGCGTATTCCGGAAAACATTCTTCAAATTTCATTGCATTCCGTTCATTAGATTTCTCGTAAACATCTCTAAATAGGAGAAGCTTAATTATAACCACTTCTTACTTAATATTATCCTTTTCATTAATCTGTGATATAACTTTTCAATAAGAAACATTTCACGATATTAGAGATAAATATCGTTAAGTGATAGGCTATTTTGAATCAGTAACAATATTTAATGAAACTATTACGATGAATTACTTAGTCATAAAGAAAACAAATGGTTGACTTGGCAAATTTAAGTTAGAAACGTGTCATCATTTTGTAAATTTAAAATGAAAGATAACAGACGAACAAAACGAATAGCCGAAGGGATGCCAAGAGAATGGAAGGGGGGAGAGGGAGATCAGGAGGAAGATGGCAACATGACCTTTAGAGAAAACTTGAAAAACAATGGATAAAATTGATAGGGAAAAAAATCCCTGGAAAGACCTTACATTATAATAATACGCAGTGGATAATTACGATTGATAATGATGATTGTAAATCTAGAGCTTTCAAATTATATCTTTGGAAAATTTTATAAATATAAATAATCGTTTCTTGAGAATACACTTGTTTAAATTATCTTGTAACACTACACAACTTGTAATGCACGAAAATTTATATATATATGCATATACGCATTCATAGATGATTATAATTTAATTATCATAGCGTATTAAGGCGATTAATTCATTATATAATTAAGATGCAAATGAATTTTAAGGAGAATACTAAAGCTTAAGAATTATAATTGACTATAAAAAAAGTCAAAATTCAAATACTTTTTTAAAAGTTTTAATCTTTTCAATTAAAAATTGAGTAAGAGATTAATGTAAAGTGAGAATTCTGATAAGGATTTGCAAAAAAAAAGAAAAAAAAATACAGAAAATTTTTATTTATAATGAAGATATTTTACTTTCAAATATTAAAAAAGAATCTGATACATTTTAAATGTATTCAGATTAAAAATTAACTAACGAGATTTATCCACGTGTCTTAAGCTTCCAGTATTTCAGAAAATAAGTTCTTTGTAATATTTAACTGTTGGTAAAATGCTTTATCCATACATTTGGCTATAAAAATTACAACTTGAGCGCTAAATAAAGAAGTAAATTCATTTATTTATTTTTCATTCTAAGAATCTATCCGCAAGAAATTACCAAAATTTTAAAATACAACCTCAAGTCCTGGTCAGAATTTTGAAAATAATTAGAAATTTGTTAAAATGATTCAAAAAATGTTTAAGAAATTAAACAAATGCAAATTGAATATGGGGAAATAGCCTTAACGTAATTAAAACATCTTAAAATTAATTATTCCTTAATTTTTCTGATGGTGTACTAACCGCAATTGGGCTGCAATGTGAAAAAAATTGTAGACCTATAAATTCCCATTGTCGTCCATTGTCTGTCTGTTTTTCCTTAATCTCGGGAACAGAATTAGATGGATGAAAGCCAGGACCAGATATGGAAATATTAGGGACAGAAGACCACGATTAACTAAATACAAACTTCTGGTGCAAACCGAAAGTCGCGTTATTTCAATTCAAAAATTCTCCACTGAAAGACGTTAGATAGATGATCAGCACGACTTTATTGCTAACAGGAAAAGTATGATGTACAGGGGCAAACACTTCTAATTTGAGGTGGAGAATATATATTTTAAATTAAATAAATTTAAAAATTATGATTGAAAATTGCAGCCCGGCATTGTGACGATGTCATAATAAATAGTTGCTCGTTTTATACAGAAAATTTCTATCTTAATGAAAATTTTGATTATAACGAATTTCTTTTAATGTCTGTACAAATTACACATTTTCTATACAATGTATGATTTGTACAGACACAAAAATGATGACAATAACTTTGGTTTGATGATAATTCTATTCAAAATATTTGTATGACGTAAAGTAATTGTTAATAACACAAATTTAATAATTTATATATTGACATTGAAACAAAGAAAGCTAAATTAACGCATATTTAATATTAATCATACTTTTTTTACTTTTGTACCGGTACGGTCACTTAGAGGGCTTTTTCCCCATACCCATTATGGGTTCGATCAGACCTACAATGGAGGCGATCGGATAGTGAAGGACTGGGCTGACATATCTGTGACAGACTGCCCATGAGAATTTCTTCGGGAGTTGCTTGCTTTGATTCAATTCTGTATTCCCCAGAGCGGGAACTGCAGCTGCCAGTATAAAAAAATACTGGAAATGTGCGAAATGTAAATTATTCCTTACTTTTTAAACTATTTGCATTAAAATAGATCTATTTATTAGTTTTTTTATTACATAAAATTTAAATATATTCTATTAATTATAATCTTAATACAGTTTAAAGTAAATGCATTCTTCGAAACAAATTATATCTTTCGAATTATGTCATAAGAATAATATTAATTTTTTAATGTAAAAAATAACTTTGTAAAAAATAACTTTGATATACTGTATAATATCAAATTTTGTGTACTTAAAGGATCGTTTATTTTTCTTCTTATACAAGTAGAACCTCGAAAACTCGGCCTAATGTGGACCGAAGGGTGGCCGAGTTTGTGAAAATGCCGGGTTATCGGGAATGGGGTTAAAAAAATAAGTACGAGTGTTTCCTCAGAAAATACTGTACTGTGCTTGTATGTATTGTTTACTTGAGAATATAACAGAGAATAAACTGCCCAAATATCCTTAAACAAAGGAAAAGTACGTTCTTTATGAAGGCATAGAGCCTTTACTACATGAAAATGAAAATTAATGAATACACTGTGTACAGTAATTTACCTGATAAGACAGACCTCAGAAAAATACTTTATGAGAGATTTATACTTTTATAAAGCTGTCTATAATGAAAATTAATTAACTAAGGATGTTTTTGCTTTGCCAGGGTGTGGCCGAGTTATCCGGAGTGCCGGGTTATCGAGAGCCGAGTTTTCGAGGTTCTACTGTATAAGGATCTATACACTTAAAGTTCTATGATTTTCTAAGATAAAAATTGTTATACTTTTTGATGAAATTGTTTTAGATGCTTTACTAAATAACGAATTTAACAAGGAATTGAGAAACACTACTTTAGAGACATTAACGTATATCATATATAAAATTTTTTCTTTTGTAGTTACTAAGTGTTTTTTTTTTCTGTCGTCTAGCAATTCAATTACTTTTAATGCTTTACTGGAATAATTTATAGTTCTCATTACACTGAAATCAATTATTTGTATTCAAATGCAATCGACGAAATTCATATCACACCCATTGACTACATTAGGCCTATATACAAATGGGAAAACTTTTCCCCTCGACGTCAAGTATAAACCAAGCTGACCTATCATCAAATTTGCGTTGTTTTTTTTTTTAGTTTCAATTCTTTGTCACGCAAGTACTTTTTCCCGTACTCATCGTTTTGAGCATGGAAGAAAGGTCAGCTCAAGTTAGGCCAGACCCCAAATTGGAGTTACTGAATGATTAGGGACAGGATTCAAATCTCCTTTCCGCCAATCCTCCAAGAAGATTTTTAAATTTTTGAGTCGACTAGTTTCGATCCATTCCCACAGCGTAGGTCAGTGCCTTTACCATCTCGGGCATCAGACCATCATTTTTGTGAAGTCATTAAAATAACCTGAACACCATACCATTTATCATAAAGAAATTATAATATGCAGTATAAGAAAAATCCTAAAAGCATGTGAAAAATTTTGTCTCAGTGCATTGCAAAACATCGACACGCTTAGAGGTGGGATCAAGATTTTCCAAGCCAAGAAACTCAACTTAAGTTAAAAAGAAATATTGCTACTTTTAGCTTTATATTAAATATGTTTAAATTACATATGAATAAGCTGTATTTCGGGGAATATAAGGTAATATGAAATATTCAATAAATTCCTATTGATATTCAATTTACTTTAACGTGTTAAGAACATAATTTACATAAATATGTATGTATGTAAGGATGCGTTTGTCAAAAACAAATTCCAATTGTATCAGTATATGCAATATTTTAGCATTTTAGAATCTCGAATTCCAGTGGCTTAGTTTTAAGAAAATAATTTACAAAATATTTTGTAATAAAAATGTTTATTTCTATATTAATCTATAATTTTTAAAATAATTTTAAGTCCTGCTATGAAGGTGAGACCATTTGTGAGTGAGACCAGTTTTACAATGGGTATTGCCGACAAGGTTTGATATATCCAAACTATAGTCTATATATATATATATACATGCTTTAATTATAATGTCATTTCTACTCGTCATGAGTAACTGGAAATTCAGAAGATATAAATCAATGCAGTGATTCACCTTGATTCAATTAATAAATGCATATTGTATAACTTCAAAAAAGTAATACAGAAAACAATAAAAAAATGTAAAATTGCGAATTATCAAAGTTAAAAATGTACACAAAAATATAACTAATAAAATGAAATATTATTTAACAGAATAGTAAATTACATAATATATTTGTTGTTAATTAATCTGTGAATTTTCGTTTCTTTGTTTCTCGCGAAACGAAAGAACAAAAGAATTTTGATCCTAAATTAATATTAATCTTATTTAGGATTGCCATCTTGGTTAATTTTATTGAAAAATAGTGCGAAATTTATGTTCCATTAAATTTTTACTGTCTACGAACACCAAAATGGGCGATATCAACTTTTTGACATTGCGAGTTGAACCATCTCATGCTTTCTTGTAGATAAGTCTCTGTAGTTATATTTGAAGAAATAAGAGACTTAACTTTGAATTACTGTTTCACAATCGCTCGGTAGATGGTTTTTTTTTCATACACGTCCATTTCATCCAGAAATTTTACGTTATTAAGGCTTTAAATGTACGCTCTGACGTCATTCTTACGTTTAACTGTTCGATCGGTCAATATAGTGTTTAGAAATGAAGAAACACGTGTTATAGAAATTTGTTTTCTCTCTACTAAAGAAAGTCCATTAGTGGCCGAGTAGTTAAAAATCGTTTTGTTCCTGACCAATGGGCTGACTGCACAGTTTTTATTTTCTCAACTGTTATAAATAACAGAGGAAGAGTACGGCGATGATAAAATAATTTTCCCTCCCCCGAATATTTTTACATTTTTAGACTCAGGACACCTTGAAACGTTGAGAAATGCAAAAACATTTGGGGTGTTTCTTTACGTATGGATGTTTGCGTGTATGAAGGCACGATTTTGTTCACTCTGAAGCTTAATAACTTCTGTGCTTTTTTTCGAAAATTTCTGAAATTTTGTAGGGAGGTTTGTATATTAGGGGATTGATGTTATTAAATTTTGGTGATTAAAAGTCGACGGAGTGGGGAGATAGTGGGGGTTATATGTCATATCTTGAGTAGGGTCGGACTTAATAACAATTTTACTTGTTATTAGCATTTAAAATTTTTTATAAAACTTATCCCTATCCTCAAAATTAAGCTTTATCCTATTTTATAGTAATTAAAAATATAAAAAGTTTTTAATAATGAAATACCATAACAGATAGCGCTACAAACGCAGTTGTAAATGTCGTCGGGAAAGTTAAGCAACTTATTGTTGGATTTTCTGTTATCTTTACCCGTCTAATTCCTAAATAGGGATCAGTCTCCCATAAAAATTCCTTTAGGGAGGTGGCAAATCGTTGTGTTGCTTTTTCCTTATCCCATTAATCCACTCTACCAGTAAAAGGAAAATCAGAACAGAATGTTTATAGATTTATTTCACGAGAACACCCAGTCATATTTCACGAAAAACTACACTAAATCAATATATTTGTATATTGAATTATATAACAATGTTTTCTGTTATATTCTATGTAGTCTCTTATCTACTAGCCTGTATTATTGTATTACACAGAATAGATTTTTCAGTATAAATTTCAGAAAGACTTCGCTATAGGCCACATTAAATTCAATGTAAAGATGATTTAGCATAATTATTAATTATAGAAAAGTTATCAGTATAAATGACTATTGAAATTTGGAACTATAAGCCTGTGCACTGATATAAATAAAAGTATTAATGTAGTAGTTTGATTAAGCAAATTTATTCTCATTTTTATAATTATATATATATATATATAGAAGTAAATTGTCATTTTAATTATTAAAATATTTCATACCTATTCCAAGAAATTCCTAATGTTTGGTTCAGTAAGAATATTTATTTTCTGTATTTGGTTGCTATTGATAGACATCAATCGAAGTCACTTATGTAACAAGACGAAAAGAATAACATCGAACTAATTGCAAATAGCTAGTAATCGAACTAGAACAATTCTTTAGGAAGCGCGGATTAGAAATGAATCACTGACACTCAATTAAACAGACTTTCGGATTTGTCAGTTTGACAATTATATCAATAATCTGCTTCATCTTCAGTAACGTAACCAGGACGGACCTCTTACCTTTATTTGATTTTTCTCTTAATTTATTTATAAGTGCAGGGAAAAAAATTTGATTGTGACAAACTCACTTATACTCAAGTAAGCTGTATGTAACAATATGTAAGAGTTTACTCTTCTATCCACAGTTCTAGTGTCTACATCCACAATGGACAGGTGTGAATGTATGTTTGCCCCTCTCCGAATATCGGTTCCAAGTATGTTACTGTTCATATCTATAAGTTCTGTCGTATAGAAATGAACAAAATTGAATACAAGTTTCAGAGAAATTTGTATTTAATTTTTATATTTTATTTAAATGTATTTTTTATGATGGTTCACTTATGCCACCGATAATAATAACGATTGGTGTTAAAAATTTTATATTTATGATGTCACGTAGAATCTTTTATTACTTTTTTAGCTCCTGCTTTCTTTATATAAACATGTTTATGTTTAGTTTCGATAAACAGATTTGTAATTTTCAGATCTTTCCAAATATATTTTTCTTACTTAGAATAATTTTTAAGATAAACGTGGAAGATTTTTTTGATAAATAAATAGATAATTTAATTATTTTAAAGCTTAAAATATTTAAATAGATTCAAATAAAAGTAAACATTTCATTCTGTTATATATATTTTTTTCAATTTGAGCCATTGTAAAATGAGTTTTAATTACAAATAAGGTGATAAGAATCAATTCCTAGATACTGTTTGTGATAATTCGTTGCTTATTGGATGAATATTCATTAATTCGTTAATTTTTTATTTTTTAATTTTCAAATTATTATACCTGTACTTTTTAAGAGCAAATGTTTCCTCCGTTAAGTTAGTATTTTTCTTTAATCTGAAGAAATCTAAAACCTACTTGAGAAATCTGTTTTGCAATAGGGATTTTATATCATTGGGTGAATGATCCAGTGAGATCTATATAACTTTACCACTTCATACAGTGTTTTATGATAGCCTATATCAGTCTATATATTCATAAAGCCGTTTTCGAGAGTCTCTTGATATGTATGATCTGTAAATAAATATAATAGGAAAAGAATAAAATTAACAATCGGTTAAATTATTTCTAAATGTAAATTATGAATGATCAATTAATTTTTGCCAATAATTGCTTATAATGAATGTAAAAACATTTTTAAAAAAAATAATAATAATCTACATCTATTTTTCTCTCACAATAAACCCATCTGTTCTTTCATATCCGCTTCTAATGTATGTCTGGAGAACGGAGCAATAATACATTGTTTATTATTATTCCTTGTCTAGCTTAATATATGGCGTACTACTTGGAATCACGTTACGATTCATAAAGAATTTTAATATAAATACTTTCTTTCGATAACAGAAATGTTTTGAAATGGATTTTTAATATCAAAAACATATTTTAGAATAGAAGCATTCATCAGTATTTTCCTAAGTTGTAACTAAAATTCGTTGTAGGCATCCGAAACTACCAAAAAATGTTTGTTGTGATTGTTGATCCAAACTTATTATAATCTGTTTATAATTCTGAGCTTAAATTTAATTTTCTTTGTTATATTATTTTATACAATAACCATTTTTCCTTTTACCATATTTTTACAGCGAGAATTAATCATTTTATAATCATCTTAAGCTTATCCATATCTTAATACTTTCTTTCTATGCCTCAAATGATTGCTGTTTTAAATAATTATATTGTTTTTAAAAGATAATAAACAAGTTGTTTTGAAGTTTTATAAAATATTCTTCCAAAATACTTTAGAGAAAATTAATTAAACATGACATAATTATTCCATTTATTTGTTTGTTTCAATATTCATGTCAGAGTTGTCTTCTCTGTCGAGCTATAAAGCAATGCTGGAGAGAAAAACAACTCTAAATATACGATGTATTTTTAAGATATCGATCTTTGTAGATTAACAAATTATAATGTTTTTAATTAGCCCTATAATGAAGAATAAATTTCTTACTCAAAAAATCAATCTGGCGTCATAAGATTTAAATATAGAAATTGTTAGGTGGATAACAATACTTCTCTGGATTTCTATAACACGGTATTCTAATTATGATCCGGTTATAGACTGTAAGTCGATTTAGTTCAAGTCGAAAATATCCTTACACCAGAAGTTATTGACTGCTCACTATCTGTTTATCATGTGTAGACCTACTCTATATAATTAAATGTACAGTCGACCCCCCCTATAACACTTAAAGTCACTTAGATTTTACAAATACGTGAGCCGTTCACAGCCCGACACACGTATTTGTAAAATCTAAGTGACTCGTACAACATGAAATTCATATAAAACGGAATAATCAACAGTGTTATAGAGGGGTCGACTATAAATTTTTTTCTGATTTTTTTATTCGTTTTCTTTGTTCAAAAAATGAATACCAAGTTCTATGAGTAATTGTTTATTTATTTGAAATGTCTCGAGAACAATATTTGTTGCCCCCAATACAACAAACAATCAACAAAACCCATTAAAATACGCACTAAAAAATAACATACATTATGAAACATATATGTGTAAGCCTGTATGTATATATTATAAATCATAATTAGAAGAGCATCTGTATATGTAAAGTTTTAACTAAAAAATATTTTGGGCTGCAATTTGAAAAAATTGTAGACCTATAAATTCCCATTTTTGTCTATTGTCTGTTTGTTTTTCCTTAATCTCGAGAACAGAGTTAGATGGATGAAAGCCAGGACAAGATATGGAAAGTTTAGGGGCAGGAGGTCCCGATTAACTTATACGAACATCCGGTGCAAACAGGAAGTCACGTTATTTCAATTCAAAAATTTCCCCTCTAATGGAGTCAGATAGATGACCGGCACGACTCTAACAGGAAAAATAGGATGTACAGGGACAAGCTATTACTAATTTGAGGTGGAGAGCATATATTTTAAGTTAAAAACTTATTAAAAATATGATTTAAAATTACAGCTCGGCATTTTGACGATGTCACAATAAGTAATTGCTCGTTTTATTATTAACTAATCACTGAAAAGAATTTAAACTCTACGATTAAGTTTTAAACAATGATGGAAATTTTAAATGCGTTAGTATTATTGCTATATTGATATCTATGCTCACCTATCAGTAGATTAATAATTAACTGTATAAATGATAATTTAAGTATGAAATAAGATGTTGCAGATCCATAAAACGCATTAAATTATATTCAGAAAGTACTTTAGTGCATCAATCTTTAGCTAATATTATAATCCATTGATATCGATAGGTCGTATAGTTATAGCATTTGGCTAATAGCCAGATCTACTCAATCTTTTTATTTTAGTTCTGCCGCTTCTACATTTATTACTTTTAGCATAATCTAAAATTTTTACTTATATTATTTAGTAAGAAATTTTCTTATTATTATTTTATTTATTTCTTTATTTCTTTGTAGTTATTCTAATAATATATTGGGTAACATTTTGCAATACGTGAAAAAAAGATTCGATTTTACTTAATTAAAGTTATATAAAATCAATTTTTACGAATTATTACTGATTATAAAATGATTTTCTCCATTGCGCTTTTAATAAAATCACGGAAACATTAATTAGAAACAAAAAATTTCAAATTACTAAATAAATTCGAAAAGTTATCAATATGAACAGGGCCAGATTTATGGGTGAACATCCTGGACACGTGTCTAGGGGGCCCCCAAACTAAAAGGGCCTTGAGGTCTTCGTATAAACAAATCCGCCCCTCTAAATATTTTGTGTTTACTTTACACGTGCGTATAGATGTATTTAAATTATTTTAAAGTTATTATAAATACATAATTAATGCGATTTTATATTAATCAGATTTACATTTTAATGAGTCTTGGGTTTATATTATTTCTTGATTTAAAAAAGTTCAGTT
This sequence comes from Centruroides sculpturatus, assembly GCF_000671375.1. Lineage (NCBI taxonomy): Eukaryota > Metazoa > Arthropoda > Arachnida > Scorpiones > Buthidae > Centruroides > Centruroides sculpturatus. The sequence continues at coordinate 67,049 of NW_019385760.1, forward strand.
ATTACATTATCATATCAATTACATAAACAATGTAGAAGGGGGAAAGTCATCTGTAATGAAAGCAAGATATTGAACGGAAGTCAAAAGTATTATTAGTGGATCGATCAAGGTTTTGGAAATATCCAAAGCTATCAGAACACGTATTTAAAGTTGTCATATATAAAAGTTTTCAAATTTTATGTGAATAAAATTAGTAAATATAAATACAAGTTTTCATTTAATCATAAATTATCATTTTAATAATTGTTTGAGCTATTGAAAAGATTTCTTATATTTTCGCAAGGAATTAAGAATCTTGCATTTTAATTTTAAGTCTTCAATAATTATTTTCTTAACCCACAATTTTATATTCCCGATTATAAACTTTCGATTCGTAGTTCAAATATTACTACATAATAATAAACCGGTCTATAATTAGAATCCTTTTATTTGGTATGATAATTTCTTGGAAATAATGTACTGAACAACGATGATTTCATTCGTAAAATAATGAGTTTTAAACTGACTTTTAATTTTGTTGAGCTACATTAAAATTAATAACCTTGAAAACAAAAAAAGTTACTTTAATATCTGGAATATGAAAGGGCAAAGGACGATTGCCCCTTGGGATCTAGTAAAAAAATTTCATAAATTTTAATCGTAAAAGTGATTGAGATGCACAACCATACACCCTTATTTGTTTATGGAAACGCGATACGTGGGCGATATGCTTAGGGAGAATGCCCCTCGGGAGGTCTTTTACGGAAAACTGGCCCTTATTTAGGTGTTAAAAACGTGAAGAAACCCGGCAAACTCCACGTGGCTAGGCGCGAACCCACGACCAGTGTTCGGTGGTTCGGTACTTGGCCACTAATGGGCACCTTATACCCTCGAACATGAGGCAGTCTGTCTGTCTTTTTGCATTAATTCAATACAGTATTCTATAATTTATTTATGGAAAAAAAACCCAAAAAATTAAATAATTAAATATAAAATTTAGTGATGTAATTGTCTCCAAGCTTCACACCCTCCCCTGAAAAATTTTTTGTGAACGTCCATGATCTGCAACGTGTAGGTTCGTATTTTATGTTCTTGATTTTTTTTAAGCCATTCTAAGAGTAGTAATTCTGTCTTCTCTCTCCGCTGAGCAAAAGTAATGCGATTTTTATGGGTAAACAATCACTCGTTGGCAAATGACACGCTAATGATATGCCATCGAATCTTTTTAGCAGTATTTTATGTAGAACGTTGTCTTCATCGGAAGAAAATACGGTGAGACCAAAAATTATTAGAGTTCTGCTGATTGGACCGGAAAGTCACTTACGTCAGTTAGGTTACGTCACTGTCGTCGTCTCTGAATGCTGGAATGTTTCACAGTGAAGCCAGCTATGGGAGAACCGGCGGTTGATTGCGGCGGGTATACGCGAATTCGTCGTAATTCAGCTGCAAATTTACAAGCTCAGTTTGATTTATTCGGTTTCGAATTATCACCAACGTTCGAAGGTATTTTTATTTGATTTTACTTACTTTTTTTCCCATTTTTTTACGCTTTATTCTCCGCGTTGTCTTCGGTGTCCTTTGGCAGTAGAAGTATGATCGATATTGAGTGGAAAGCTGGTGTATACATATATACCTGTTTGATATAGCCGCATCGCCCGAAACGATTTTACCTACTATGCAACTGCTATAAGGATATTCTCGGATTCCCTTTATGAAAGGATTAAATTTCTGTTATCGTCTTTGAAAATTTTAATCTGAAACCAAGAGCCGTTATTAAAAGTTGAGAATATTGTTGATGTTCTGTTGGAATTAAAATATATATCTTTTCATCGGAGAGATTGAAAGAGAAAGTTTTAAATATTATTTAAACTTGCTTTTAAGTAGAATTTTATACCGAGTTTTTTTTTAATCTCGGGTTGAAAAAGAAATATTTTCATTTCTGACTTTTAAATGGCTTTTAATTAAATATGTTATTTATTTATTCGAATTTTAGTATTTTATTATAAAAGTAAACATGCGCTCTAAGTAGATATTTGTTAATTTCTTTTATCTTTTCTTTTCAGAACCTCCAGTATTCACAAGAAGAAAATCAGGTAATATTTAATAAATTTAAATAAATGTTTAATTTATTTTAAAANATGAAAGCCAGGACCAGATATGGAAATATTAGGGACAGAAGACCACGATTAACTAAATACAAACTTCTGGTGCAAACCGAAAGTCGCGTTATTTCAATTCAAAAAATTTTCTAAAGACGTTAGATAGATGATCAGCACGACTTTATTGCTAACAGGAAAAGTATGATGTACAGGGGCAAACACTTCTAATTTGAGGTGGAGAGTATATATTTTAAATTAAATAAATTTAAAAATTATGATTGAAAATTGCAGCCCGGCATTGTGACGATGTCATAATAAATAGTTGCTCGTTTTATACAGAAAATTTCTATCTTAATGAAAATTTTGATTATAACGAATTTCTTTTAATGTCTGTACAAATTACACATTTTCTATACAATGTATGATTTGTACAGACACAAAAATGATGACAATAACTTTGGTTTGATGATAATTCTATTCAAAATATTTGTATGACGTAAAGTAATTGTTAATAACACAAATTTAATAATTTATATATTGACATTGAAACAAAGAAAGCTAAATTAACGCATATTTAATATTAATCATACTTTTTTTACTTTTGTACCGGTACGGTCACTTAGAGGGCTTTTTCCCCATACCCATTATGGGTTCGATCAGACCTACAATGGAGGCGATCGGATAGTGAAGGACTGGGCTGACATATCTGTGACAGACTGCCCATGAGAATTTCTTCGGGAGTTGCTTGCTTTGATTCAATTCTGTATTCCCCAGAGCGGGAACTGCAGCTGCCAGTATAAAAAAATACTGGAAATGTGCGAAATGTAAATTATTCCTTACTTTTTAAACTATTTGCATTAAAATAGATCTATTTATTAGTTTTTTTATTACATAAAATTTAAATATATTCTATTAATTATAATCTTAATACAGTTTAAAGTAAATGCATTCTTCGAAACAAATTATATCTTTCGAATTATGTCATAAGAATAATATTAATTTTTTAATGTAAAAAATAACTTTGTAAAAAATAACTTTGATATACTGTATAATATCAAATTTTGTGTACTTAAAGGATCGTTTATTTTTCTTCTTATACAAGTAGAACCTCGAAAACTCGGCCTAATGTGGACCGAAGGGTGGCCGAGTTTGTGAAAATGCCGGGTTATCGGGAATGGGGTTAAAAAAATAAGTACGAGTGTTTCCTCAGAAAATACTGTACTGTGCTTGTATGTATTGTTTACTTGAGAATATAACAGAGAATAAACTGCCCAAATATCCTTAAACAAAGGAAAAGTACGTTCTTTATGAAGGCATAGAGCCTTTACTACATGAAAATGAAAATTAATGAATACACTGTGTACAGTAATTTACCTGATAAGACAGACCTCAGAAAAATACTTTATGAGAGATTTATACTTTTATAAAGCTGTCTATAATGAAAATTAATTAACTAAGGATGTTTTTGCTTTGCCAGGGTGTGGCCGAGTTATCCGGAGTGCCGGGTTATCGAGAGCCGAGTTTTCGAGGTTCTACTGTATAAGGATCTATACACTTAAAGTTCTATGATTTTCTAAGATAAAAATTGTTATACTTTTTGATGAAATTGTTTTAGATGCTTTACTAAATAACGAATTTAACAAGGAATTGAGAAACACTACTTTAGAGACATTAACGTATATCATATATAAAATTTTTTCTTTTGTAGTTACTAAGTGTTTTTTTTTTCTGTCGTCTAGCAATTCAATTACTTTTAATGCTTTACTGGAATAATTTATAGTTCTCATTACACTGAAATCAATTATTTGTATTCAAATGCAATCGACGAAATTCATATCACACCCATTGACTACATTAGGCCTATATACAAATGGGAAAACTTTTCCCCTCGACGTCAAGTATAAACCAAGCTGACCTATCATCAAATTTGCGTTGTTTTTTTTTTTAGTTTCAATTCTTTGTCACGCAAGTACTTTTTCCCGTACTCATCGTTTTGAGCATGGAAGAAAGGTCAGCTCAAGTTAGGCCAGACCCCAAATTGGAGTTACTGAATGATTAGGGACAGGATTCAAATCTCCTTTCCGCCAATCCTCCAAGAAGATTTTTAAATTTTTGAGTCGACTAGTTTCGATCCATTCCCACAGCGTAGGTCAGTGCCTTTACCATCTCGGGCATCAGACCATCATTTTTGTGAAGTCATTAAAATAACCTGAACACCATACCATTTATCATAAAGAAATTATAATATGCAGTATAAGAAAAATCCTAAAAGCATGTGAAAAATTTTGTCTCAGTGCATTGCAAAACATCGACACGCTTAGAGGTGGGATCAAGATTTTCCAAGCCAAGAAACTCAACTTAAGTTAAAAAGAAATATTGCTACTTTTAGCTTTATATTAAATATGTTTAAATTACATATGAATAAGCTGTATTTCGGGGAATATAAGGTAATATGAAATATTCAATAAATTCCTATTGATATTCAATTTACTTTAACGTGTTAAGAACATAATTTACATAAATATGTATGTATGTAAGGATGCGTTTGTCAAAAACAAATTCCAATTGTATCAGTATATGCAATATTTTAGCATTTTAGAATCTCGAATTCCAGTGGCTTAGTTTTAAGAAAATAATTTACAAAATATTTTGTAATAAAAATGTTTATTTCTATATTAATCTATAATTTTTAAAATAATTTTAAGTCCTGCTATGAAGGTGAGACCATTTGTGAGTGAGACCAGTTTTACAATGGGTATTGCCGACAAGGTTTGATATATCCAAACTATAGTCTATATATATATATATACATGCTTTAATTATAATGTCATTTCTACTCGTCATGAGTAACTGGAAATTCAGAAGATATAAATCAATGCAGTGATTCACCTTGATTCAATTAATAAATGCATATTGTATAACTTCAAAAAAGTAATACAGAAAACAATAAAAAAATGTAAAATTGCGAATTATCAAAGTTAAAAATGTACACAAAAATATAACTAATAAAATGAAATATTATTTAACAGAATAGTAAATTACATAATATATTTGTTGTTAATTAATCTGTGAATTTTCGTTTCTTTGTTTCTCGCGAAACGAAAGAACAAAAGAATTTTGATCCTAAATTAATATTAATCTTATTTAGGATTGCCATCTTGGTTAATTTTATTGAAAAATAGTGCGAAATTTATGTTCCATTAAATTTTTACTGTCTACGAACACCAAAATGGGCGATATCAACTTTTTGACATTGCGAGTTGAACCATCTCATGCTTTCTTGTAGATAAGTCTCTGTAGTTATATTTGAAGAAATAAGAGACTTAACTTTGAATTACTGTTTCACAATCGCTCGGTAGATGGTTTTTTTTTCATACACGTCCATTTCATCCAGAAATTTTACGTTATTAAGGCTTTAAATGTACGCTCTGACGTCATTCTTACGTTTAACTGTTCGATCGGTCAATATAGTGTTTAGAAATGAAGAAACACGTGTTATAGAAATTTGTTTTCTCTCTACTAAAGAAAGTCCATTAGTGGCCGAGTAGTTAAAAATCGTTTTGTTCCTGACCAATGGGCTGACTGCACAGTTTTTATTTTCTCAACTGTTATAAATAACAGAGGAAGAGTACGGCGATGATAAAATAATTTTCCCTCCCCCGAATATTTTTACATTTTTAGACTCAGGACACCTTGAAACGTTGAGAAATGCAAAAACATTTGGGGTGTTTCTTTACGTATGGATGTTTGCGTGTATGAAGGCACGATTTTGTTCACTCTGAAGCTTAATAACTTCTGTGCTTTTTTTCGAAAATTTCTGAAATTTTGTAGGGAGGTTTGTATATTAGGGGATTGATGTTATTAAATTTTGGTGATTAAAAGTCGACGGAGTGGGGAGATAGTGGGGGTTATATGTCATATCTTGAGTAGGGTCGGACTTAATAACAATTTTACTTGTTATTAGCATTTAAAATTTTTTATAAAACTTATCCCTATCCTCAAAATTAAGCTTTATCCTATTTTATAGTAATTAAAAATATAAAAAGTTTTTAATAATGAAATACCATAACAGATAGCGCTACAAACGCAGTTGTAAATGTCGTCGGGAAAGTTAAGCAACTTATTGTTGGATTTTCTGTTATCTTTACCCGTCTAATTCCTAAATAGGGATCAGTCTCCCATAAAAATTCCTTTAGGGAGGTGGCAAATCGTTGTGTTGCTTTTTCCTTATCCCATTAATCCACTCTACCAGTAAAAGGAAAATCAGAACAGAATGTTTATAGATTTATTTCACGAGAACACCCAGTCATATTTCACGAAAAACTACACTAAATCAATATATTTGTATATTGAATTATATAACAATGTTTTCTGTTATATTCTATGTAGTCTCTTATCTACTAGCCTGTATTATTGTATTACACAGAATAGATTTTTCAGTATAAATTTCAGAAAGACTTCGCTATAGGCCACATTAAATTCAATGTAAAGATGATTTAGCATAATTATTAATTATAGAAAAGTTATCAGTATAAATGACTATTGAAATTTGGAACTATAAGCCTGTGCACTGATATAAATAAAAGTATTAATGTAGTAGTTTGATTAAGCAAATTTATTCTCATTTTTATAATTATATATATATATATATAGAAGTAAATTGTCATTTTAATTATTAAAATATTTCATACCTATTCCAAGAAATTCCTAATGTTTGGTTCAGTAAGAATATTTATTTTCTGTATTTGGTTGCTATTGATAGACATCAATCGAAGTCACTTATGTAACAAGACGAAAAGAATAACATCGAACTAATTGCAAATAGCTAGTAATCGAACTAGAACAATTCTTTAGGAAGCGCGGATTAGAAATGAATCACTGACACTCAATTAAACAGACTTTCGGATTTGTCAGTTTGACAATTATATCAATAATCTGCTTCATCTTCAGTAACGTAACCAGGACGGACCTCTTACCTTTATTTGATTTTTCTCTTAATTTATTTATAAGTGCAGGGAAAAAAATTTGATTGTGACAAACTCACTTATACTCAAGTAAGCTGTATGTAACAATATGTAAGAGTTTACTCTTCTATCCACAGTTCTAGTGTCTACATCCACAATGGACAGGTGTGAATGTATGTTTGCCCCTCTCCGAATATCGGTTCCAAGTATGTTACTGTTCATATCTATAAGTTCTGTCGTATAGAAATGAACAAAATTGAATACAAGTTTCAGAGAAATTTGTATTTAATTTTTATATTTTATTTAAATGTATTTTTTATGATGGTTCACTTATGCCACCGATAATAATAACGATTGGTGTTAAAAATTTTATATTTATGATGTCACGTAGAATCTTTTATTACTTTTTTAGCTCCTGCTTTCTTTATATAAACATGTTTATGTTTAGTTTCGATAAACAGATTTGTAATTTTCAGATCTTTCCAAATATATTTTTCTTACTTAGAATAATTTTTAAGATAAACGTGGAAGATTTTTTTGATAAATAAATAGATAATTTAATTATTTTAAAGCTTAAAATATTTAAATAGATTCAAATAAAAGTAAACATTTCATTCTGTTATATATATTTTTTTCAATTTGAGCCATTGTAAAATGAGTTTTAATTACAAATAAGGTGATAAGAATCAATTCCTAGATACTGTTTGTGATAATTCGTTGCTTATTGGATGAATATTCATTAATTCGTTAATTTTTTATTTTTTAATTTTCAAATTATTATACCTGTACTTTTTAAGAGCAAATGTTTCCTCCGTTAAGTTAGTATTTTTCTTTAATCTGAAGAAATCTAAAACCTACTTGAGAAATCTGTTTTGCAATAGGGATTTTATATCATTGGGTGAATGATCCAGTGAGATCTATATAACTTTACCACTTCATACAGTGTTTTATGATAGCCTATATCAGTCTATATATTCATAAAGCCGTTTTCGAGAGTCTCTTGATATGTATGATCTGTAAATAAATATAATAGGAAAAGAATAAAATTAACAATCGGTTAAATTATTTCTAAATGTAAATTATGAATGATCAATTAATTTTTGCCAATAATTGCTTATAATGAATGTAAAAACATTTTTAAAAAAAATAATAATAATCTACATCTATTTTTCTCTCACAATAAACCCATCTGTTCTTTCATATCCGCTTCTAATGTATGTCTGGAGAACGGAGCAATAATACATTGTTTATTATTATTCCTTGTCTAGCTTAATATATGGCGTACTACTTGGAATCACGTTACGATTCATAAAGAATTTTAATATAAATACTTTCTTTCGATAACAGAAATGTTTTGAAATGGATTTTTAATATCAAAAACATATTTTAGAATAGAAGCATTCATCAGTATTTCTTTAAGTTGTAACTAAAATTCGTTGTAGGCATCCGAAACTACCAAAAAATGTTTGTTGTGATTGTTGATCCAAACTTATTATAATCTGTTTATAATTCTGAGCTTAAATTTAATTTTCTTTGTTATATTATTTTATACAATAACCATTTTTCCTTTTACCATATTTTTACAGCGAGAATTAATCATTTTATAATCATCTTAAGCTTATCCATATCTTAATACTTTCTTTCTATGCCTCAAATGATTGCTGTTTTAAATAATTATATTGTTTTTAAAAGATAATAAACAAGTTGTTTTGAAGTTTTATAAAATATTCTTCCAAAATACTTTAGAGAAAATTAATTAAACATGACATAATTATTCCATTTATTTGTTTGTTTCAATATTCATGTCAGAGTTGTCTTCTCTGTCGAGCTATAAAGCAATGCTGGAGAGAAAAACAACTCTAAATATACGATGTATTTTTAAGATATCGATCTTTGTAGATTAACAAATTATAATGTTTTTAATTAGCCCTATAATGAAGAATAAATTTCTTACTCAAAAAATCAATCTGGCGTCATAAGATTTAAATATAGAAATTGTTAGGTGGATAACAATACTTCTCTGGATTTCTATAACACGGTATTCTAATTATGATCCGGTTATAGACTGTAAGTCGATTTAGTTCAAGTCGAAAATATCCTTACACCAGAAGTTATTGACTGCTCACTATCTGTTTATCATGTGTAGACCTACTCTATATAATTAAATGTACAGTCGACCCCCCCTATAACACTTAAAGTCACTTAGATTTTACAAATACGTGAGCCGTTCACAGCCCGACACACGTATTTGTAAAATCTAAGTGACTCGTACAACATGAAATTCATATAAAACGGAATAATCAACAGTGTTATAGAGGGGTCGACTATAAATTTTTTTCTGATTTTTTTATTCGTTTTCTTTGTTCAAAAAATGAATACCAAGTTCTATGAGTAATTGTTTATTTATTTGAAATGTCTCGAGAACAATATTTGTTGCCCCCAATACAACAAACAATCAACAAAACCCATTAAAATACGCACTAAAAAATAACATACATTATGAAACATATATGTGTAAGCCTGTATGTATATATTATAAATCATAATTAGAAGAGCATCTGTATATGTAAAGTTTTAACTAAAAAATATTTTGGGCTGCAATTTGAAAAAATTGTAGACCTATAAATTCCCATTTTTGTCTATTGTCTGTTTGTTTTTCCTTAATCTCGAGAACAGAGTTAGATGGATGAAAGCCAGGACAATATATGGAAAGTTTAGGGGCAGGAGGTCCCGATTTACTTATACGAACATCCGGTGCAAACAGGAAGTCACGTTATTTCAATTCAAAAATTTCCCCTCTAATGGAGTCAGATAGATGACCGGCACGACTCTAACAGGAAAAGTATGATGTACAGGGACAAGCTATTACTAATTTGAGGTGGAGAGCATATATTTTAAGTTAAAAACTTATTAAAAATATGATTTAAAATTACAGCTCGGCATTTTGACGATGTCACAATAAGTAATTGCTCGTTTTATTATTAACTAATCACTGAAAAGAATTTAAACTCTACGATTAAGTTTTAAACAATGATGGAAATTTTAAATGCGTTAGTATTATTGCTATATTGATATCTATGCTCACCTATCAGTAGATTAATAATTAACTGTATAAATGATAATTTAAGTATGAAATAAGATGTTGCAGATCCATAAAACGCATTAAATTATATTCAGAAAGTACTTTAGTGCATCAATCTTTAGCTAATATTATAATCCATTGATATCGATAGGTCGTATAGTTATAGCATTTGGCTAATAGCCAGATCTACTCAATCTTTTTATTTTAGTTCTGCCGCTTCTACATTTATTACTTTTAGCATAATCTAAAATTTTTACTTATATTATTTAGTAAGAAATTTTCTTATTATTATTTTATTTATTTCTTTATTTCTTTGTAGTTATTCTAATAATATATTGGGTAACATTTTGCAATACGTGAAAAAAAGATTCGATTTTACTTAATTAAAGTTATATAAAATCAATTTTTACGAATTATTACTGATTATAAAATGATTTTCTCCATTGCGCTTTTAATAAAATCACGGAAACATTAATTAGAAACAAAAAATTTCAAATTACTAAATAAATTCGAAAAGTTATCAATATGAACAGGGCCAGATTTATGGGTGAACATCCTGGACACGTGTCTAGGGGGCCCCCAAACTAAAAGGGCCTTGAGGTCTTCGTATAAACAAATCCGCCCCTCTAAATATTTTGTGTTTACTTTACACGTGCGTATAGATGTATTTAAATTATTTTAAAGTTATTATAAATACATAATTAATGCGATTTTATATTAATCAGATTTACATTTTAATGAGTCTTGGGTTTATATTATTTCTTGATTTAAAAAAGTTCAGTTATTACATTATCATATCAATTACATAAACAATGTAGAAGGGGGAAAGTCATCTGTAATGAAAGCAAGATATTGAACGGAAGTCAAAAGTATTATTAGTGGATCGATCAAGGTTTTGGAAATATCCAAAGCTATCAGAACACGTATTTAAAGTTGTCATATATAAAAGTTTTCAAATTTTATGTGAATAAAATTAGTAAATATAAATACAAGTTTTCATTTAATCATAAATTATCATTTTAATAATTGTTTGAGCTATTGAAAAGATTTCTTATATTTTCGCAAGGAATTAAGAATCTTGCATTTTAATTTTAAGTCTTCAATAATTATTTTCTTAACCCACAATTTTATATTCCCGATTATAAACTTTCGATTCGTAGTTCAAATATTACTACATAATAATAAACCGGTCTATAATTAGAATCCTTTTATTTGGTATGATAATTTCTTGGAAATAATGTACTGAACAACGATGATTTCATTCGTAAAATAATGAGTTTTAAACTGACTTTTAATTTTGTTGAGCTACATTAAAATTAATAACCTTGAAAACAAAAAAAGTTACTTTAATATCTGGAATATGAAAGGGCAAAGGACGATTGCCCCTTGGGATCTAGTAAAAAAATTTCATAAATTTTAATCGTAAAAGTGATTGAGATGCACAACCATACACCCTTATTTGTTTATGGAAACGCGATACGTGGGCGATATGCTTAGGGAGAATGCCCCTCGGGAGGTCTTTTACGGAAAACTGGCCCTTATTTAGGTGTTAAAAACGTGAAGAAACCCGGCAAACTCCACGTGGCTAGGCGCGAACCCACGACCAGTGTTCGGTGGTTCGGTACTTGGCCACTAATGGGCACCTTATACCCTCGAACATGAGGCAGTCTGTCTGTCTTTTTGCATTAATTCAATACAGTATTCTATAATTTATTTATGGAAAAAAAACCCAAAAAATTAAATAATTAAATATAAAATTTAGTGATGTAATTGTCTCCAAGCTTCACACCCTCCCCTGAAAAATTTTTTGTGAACGTCCATGATCTGCAACGTGTAGGTTCGTATTTTATGTTCTTGATTTTTTTTAAGCCATTCTAAGAGTAGTAATTCTGTCTTCTCTCTCCGCTGAGCAAAAGTAATGCGATTTTTATGGGTAAACAATCACTCGTTGGCAAATGACACGCTAATGATATGCCATCGAATCTTTTTAGCAGTATTTTATGTAGAACGTTGTCTTCATCGGAAGAAAATACGGTGAGACCAAAAATTATTAGAGTTCTGCTGATTGGACCGGAAAGTCACTTACGTCAGTTAGGTTACGTCACTGTCGTCGTCTCTGAATGCTGGAATGTTTCACAGTGAAGCCAGCTATGGGAGAACCGGCGGTTGATTGCGGCGGGTATACGCGAATTCGTCGTAATTCAGCTGCAAATTTACAAGCTCAGTTTGATTTATTCGGTTTCGAATTATCACCAACGTTCGAAGGTATTTTTATTTGATTTTACTTACTTTTTTTCCCATTTTTTTACGCTTTATTCTCCGCGTTGTCTTCGGTGTCCTTTGGCAGTAGAAGTATGATCGATATTGAGTGGAAAGCTGGTGTATACATATATACCTGTTTGATATAGCCGCATCGCCCGAAACGATTTTACCTACTATGCAACTGCTATAAGGATATTCTCGGATTCCCTTTATGAAAGGATTAAATTTCTGTTATCGTCTTTGAAAATTTTAATCTGAAACCAAGAGCCGTTATTAAAAGTTGAGAATATTGTTGATGTTCTGTTGGAATTAAAATATATATCTTTTCATCGGAGAGATTGAAAGAGAAAGTTTTAAATATTATTTAAACTTGCTTTTAAGTAGAATTTTATACCGAGTTTTTTTTTAATCTCGGGTTGAAAAAGAAATATTTTCATTTCTGACTTTTAAATGGCTTTTAATTAAATATGTTATTTATTTATTCGAATTTTAGTATTTTATTATAAAAGTAAACATGCGCTCTAAGTAGATATTTGTTAATTTCTTTTATCTTTTCTTTTCAGAACCTCCAGTATTCACAAGAAGAAAATCAGGTAATATTTAATAAATTTAAATAAATGTTTAATTTATTTTAAAAACAAATTTTTAAAGAATTTCACATGCAGTTTTTTAAATTAATTTATTTTTTTTATTCTGGTTTTTACATTAATTACAAAAATAAATTAACTGTTTATAACAGAGTATATACAAGATTTTCAGAATTTTATTCTGTTAATGATTGTATTAAATATTTAATCTACACAAAGATAATCAATGTCTCCTTAAATAATTTATTAAGGTTATATTTTTATTATTTAAAAATGCATTAGATAAGAAAAATTATAACAATATTAGGTAATGTTTCTATATAAAACTATTCAATGAAAATCAACAGGAAATAATCGTTTAATTTTCTTTCAAACATATCATTTAATGTATTATTCAATAAGATCTATTTTTTAAACTAATTTCCTGTATATTTGTTTAAAAATAAAACTGAAATGTCAAACTCAATGAAAAGTCAATATTGATTGGACATTGAAGAATATAGTTCTAAATAAAATTAATAAAAGTAAAAATAGAAAATTTTAAATGTACTTGTATAATAATCAGTTTTTTTATATTAGAATAAAATTGTGTTTAATATTAATATCATTCTTCTTTGTAGATATTGTCCCATTGTAAAAAAATTTAAAGTAGACTTAAAAATTTTAATTAAAATTAAAAACGTGGAAATCTTTTTCAAATAAAGAAACAATTAAAAGCTATTGAAATACATTGTTTTTCAAAGCAGTTATTTTTTCTTATATTTATTTAGTTTTTAACTTTTCAATTGTAATCTAAAATATAAATTAAATCATATTACATAACTTATATAGAGCTTTATTATTATTATTATTATTATTCAAAAAAATTGAGAAATAGTTTAATTTATTTCATATATTTTTCTGTACTATAAGTTAAGTACTGTGTTTCTTAAACTTATTAGCATTTACCATATTGTCTTTAATGTTATGACAATTTTTAATATATTATATGACACGTGAACCTGTACATTGATGATGTTACATCTCAACTTATCATTACAATATAAGCAGAAATTTTTGGTAGAACATAAAAAATAATAATGATAATAATTTCTTTAATTATATTGAGCATGTTAACTTGTTAAGTCTGAGTCTTGCTATCAAAGGATTTGCACATACTAACAATTTTTATTAAATCTAAGAATGCATATTATTTGATAAATAATTCTGATAAATCAGAATGGTATGAGGTAATCTGCAAGGGATGATAAAAAATAATTAGATTATTAATGAAATAAATTTGAATCAACTTTATTTATTTGATTTATTTCATATATAACTAACTTTTCACTTATTCCAGATACTAAGCAATTTAATATAAAAGTAATTCAAAGCAAAAATATATAAATGATTTAATGTTTATATTTAATGATATGTAATGCGAAAAATTATATACTTTCCTTGTTTGCTGTTTAAATTGAGTTAGGAAAAATTTCTAAAGAATTTGTTTTAAATGGGTATTATTCTATATTAAAATATAAACTAAATTGTACCAAAAATAATTAACTGATATGCATAAAGAAAATATCATTAATGATACATTTAAGAAATGAATAATTCACGAAATAACCTCAATTTTGTCTTTGTATGTCAAACACGTTACATTAAAAAGTTTTTTTAAATTGCTCTACTATGTGTTTTGTTTATCCCACTATTGATTGGTGTATACAAAACTAGGTTTAATTGATTAATAAAATATGAAATGCTTTATTAAATTGAGATATACAAAAACAGTTTTCTTGGAAATATTCCCAAATACATGCAATACTTGCTAAGAGTCTAAATGTCCAACTGGAACTACAGATTAAGATCATATACATAACACCTTTTAATTTCCAGCAAAACCTTAGTTAAACCATTAGTTAAAATAAAAAGAGTTTGCTGGAAATTAAAAGCTGTTAAGTATATAATTTTGATACCTTGCTAATATGACAGATTAGGTTCCAGACTGTAAAAATAAAGCATATATTGCCTTAAAATGAAACACAGTTTCTTTTTCACCTTTCAGTGGATATAAAAATCTTAACATATTAATGCTATTATTAAGTGTGCAATAATACTGGGCCTAAAAAATGATGCAAAAGTAAAAACAATAAATAAAAAAATCCTCTGAAAATCCCCTCAAGAGCAAGGCAAGCACTGAAAATAATAAACATGAATATAGTTGGAAAGTATCTTATTAGCAAAGCGTTATAAAGTGAAGTGCCTTAAAATGAGACATATCTGCACAAATATAATAGTAAATATCGTTCATTCACATTTTCCAATATTGAGGAGTATGCTTCTTAATAGGTAAATCATGATATAACTAAAACAACATTTCAAAAATTTTTTTACCCAAATATTTTAGTTAATGTCAATTTTTGAATTTCTGGATTTCTAATATCTGCAATTTATAAAGTCGTTATCTGTTAATGTATTTTAACAAATGCATTGGTATGTAGAATTTAATTTCTCAGGCTTTAAACATTAGTAAATTTTTTGTTTTTCATGAAAACAAATTTTATGCTTATTTGTTATATGTATATGTACTCATAATAAATACCTATACATACTGTGTTTTATTATAGTTTAGTGTAAGAAATATTTTTTTGTTTTATCTTTAAATATTTTAAACATTATTTATTTTTCTTAATATTGCTTTAATCTAAAATCTTCAAAAAAAGATTTTAATGAATTAGTTTTTTTTATGTAGTATTTGCTGAACAGTATAATCCAGAAGATGACGATGATGATGATATTGAAAGAGTAAGTATTTTTAATCAAATAAATTACTTTTGCAATTATAATAATTATGTTTACATTTTAATTAAAATGCTAATTAATGAAAATTTATTTTTATTCGTTAATATTATAAAACATTTAAATGAATAAATACAGTCAAATTCTGTTAATACAGGTTTGTGTGAAGTCTGAGTTAATGCAAAGTAGATTTGCAGTCCTGTGAATGAAAATAGACATTTTAATATTAATGAGTTTGGTTAATACAAAATATCGGTTAACACAGTATATAATAAGCTTGTCATGGCTTGTAAAATCAATAACAATTATATTATGTCATTTAAGTACACTTTCAGTTTCCTGAAATCACACAAGCCAAAGTGGAAAAACACAAGACACATTATAACCAGGAGTGCATTTTTTTTACTTTAACATTGACCACAATGCTTATGATATTAATGCAATCTTTGAGTATACATCTCTATTCATTTCAACTTGCAAAATTACTTTTTCTTATAATCAGTGCTTTATATGATGTGACAACACTGAACAGTTAGTTAAGACAGTTGTCATACACATTAGAAACTAGAAAATTTTTGTTTATTCCTTCTGCTTTGTGGACAAATAAACACACTATTACACCAAGAACCAGCACAAAACTCAAATAACTTTAATGAAAACTAATGTTTTCTTCCATTTTCATACCAGTATATCAGGGCAAATCCTGACCAAAATTTTTGGGCATGCTGAAAGTTATAGTAAGAATTATAGGCATATCTCTGGCACTAAACAATAGACAGAAGCATTATTTGGTCTGAATAAAAAAGTATGGACTTTTTTTAATTCATACTTTTTTATTCACATTTTTATTTTATAAAGCCCAATATATCTACACATGAAATATATTATAATGAAAAAGTATTAAAAATTTATGATAATAATTCAATTTTTGTGGATCTTTGACACTGAGGGCCCAGGGCTTAAGTCCTATTAATCACTATGTAGATCAACGCTGTACACAATACATGTATGCTGACTGGGTACCACAAGCTTTCAATACAATCTGGCCATGTTAAATGCTTCGAATGACGTCATGCACAGGCACTTGCTTGCCACAGCAAACCACACTAGCAAGTGATCAAGTTCTTGCAAGCATTGCACTGACTTAAAATGGCTAACCAATAGCTGTCAATGTAAAAGCAAACACAAATGATAAGAGTTTACACATTAGAATAAATTATTATTGGCATATTTGTTTTCATATAAAAAGTATATTGACAGTTAAAACTTTTTCTTAAGCATGTAGTGCATGCTAAGCAAGCCCAGAGAATTTGCCTCTACATACATACATGCAGTGGCATCCAACCANCAAGAAAAGAATTGGCCTGAAGAAGGACTCAAACCTGCAATGCCTTCTTACTGTGGTGCATTGCCAGTTATACTACCCAGATTTTTGTCCAATCCCTTAAGCATGCAGTGCATGCTAAGCAAGCCCAGAGAATTTGCCTCTACATACATACATGCAGTGGCATCCAACCAGTTTTCTAGTAGTGACTGCCTGTGGGCACTAAGCGGGTCTTTTAGCCAGGCCAATTCCACAATGGGATGATCAAATGGTGAGTGATGGGACTTCATATATCTTGGAAAGACCACCCCGAAGAAATTCTTTGAGTTTTTCAAACCTAGACCCCCAGAGCAATAGGCTAACATCTTAACTGCCTCGGCCATCTCATTGGCAAGGAAATCAGAAATTTTTATGATTGGGAGATTTTTGATAAAATAAATAGTTTATGGATTTATGAAATAGTCCTTATTATTAATTGTTTTCATAACAGAGATAAAACAACTGAATTACAATATTAAATACTGTAATTAGTTTGTAATTTTGAAATTAAAAATAAACAGTTTCCATTGAAATCCAAGCAAATAAGTTATTTTTAAATTTCTAAAGTTTTAGTTGTCTGGTTTCTGGATTCAATTTGGCAGCTAGGTCAGCCTATTATATCCATTAGCTTTAATCTTTGTTCTACCAGCTTTCACCAAGGTCAAAAGAGAGAGTTGATTCTTTCTTTAAGTCACTGTATTTTAATAAAGTATATGTTTGGAGTAACACATAAATTTATTTGTTTATTTATTTCTTTAAACATATCTAAACAAGATAAAACATAGTGAAGAGATGGCCAACCCAAGGCCCACAGCTACATTTGGAATGGCCCGCATGATGATGGAGTGAAAAAGAAAAGATCAATTATGGAAAGCAACAATATGAAATCCTTAAAATTATAAAACATTACAAGGGACAACTAATCAACATTAGCATAAATTTTGAAAACAAACAGTATTTTAATAATTTCTTTAATAATTAAAAACAAAATAAATCAATTTTAATAATTAAATTTAAGTTATTCCCTATAATTACATAAACTAACATTTTTATCATGTGCATGAGCAAAACAATAATTGACTGCAATGAGAGGAATGCTCTCAACCACATGACAACACTGCTATTGAGTCAGCTGTATCGATGTTGTGTTGACTTATCATGTGTTAATCTTTATGTACAGTTGCCAGCAGTTGAGATTTGACAGTAATTGTGTTTTATTTTTAAGTTTGAAATTTTTTGTTAAATGTAATTAAATTAGGATTAAGTTCTTACAAATGGCTCTCAGTAAAGCTAGAACATCTAAATGGAAGCATGAAAATGACATGGTGATACGGGCTTTCAGTAACAATTGGAAAGAACAGTTTCTCTTCACACAAGATAAGTCATCAAAACCTGTGTGTTTGATATCTTATGCCACAATTACAGTGTCAAAGAAATATAATTTGGAAAGACACTTCAAACAGACACATGTGGGCTTCAGCAGTAAATATCCTGCTGGATCTTCTCTTAGAACAGATTATATTTCAAAGAAGGTGGAGCTTTCATCTCAGCAAACTTTTTGTCAAAAGGAAGGAAGAAATGAAGAGCATGATGAAAATTTCATATGAAATTTCTTTACTTTTTATGTGGAAGAAAAAACACTTTTCAGGTTGTGAAATAGTTAAAGAGAGATTATCTATTTTTGCTGAAAACAGTGGTGATCCAAGTATTAAGAAGATGGCTGAAAACATTGCCTTTCCCATAATACAGTCATGAAAAGAGTGGAAGAGATGGCAAATGATGTATTGAAACAAATGAAAGTTGCTGTTGCTTCTTCAGAATACTTTTCAATTGCAATGAATGAAAGCTGTGATATCACTGATAATGCACAATTACTCATTTATGCTCAATGTGTTAATGAAAATTTTGATGTTACTCAAGATTTCTTGGTCTCTACTAACTTTCAACTACAACTACAGGTTCTGACATTTTTGAAGTAGTGAAGGGATGCATTGAAAATGCTGAGAATGATGGACAAAGACTTGAGTGGACTAAACTAGGGAGCATTTGCACCAATGGAGTTCCTTCAATAGTGAGAAAAAGAAATGGCTTTATTTCTCTGCTTGAAAAGTATTTGAAATGTAAGTTATTTAAATACCATTGTATTATTCATCAGGAAGTATTGTGTGCTAAAGAAATGAAAATCAGCCTTGTCATCGATTCTGTTACGACTGTGTCAATAAGATGCGGGTGTGAGCTCTCAATCGTAGGGAGTTCAGAGTGTTATTCGAAGAAAGAACTAACAAACAAGGAAAACTGTTGCTGCATTGCTCTGTCAGCTTTCAAAAGGAGAGGTGTTGTTTTTGAAACAGAAATGTGATTTACTTAAAGACAAAACTTGACTCTATGATTTAGCTTTCTTGGTAGACATCATAAATTATATTAATTTACTTAATACTCATTTACAAGGTGAAAATTGTTCATTTCCAACAATGTTCTACCTAATTGTTTATTCAAGAAGAAATTAAAATTGTTTTCAAGAAAATTGTTTCAGAAAAATCTTGACCACTTTTCCACTCAAAAAAGTTTTCAAAATTAGTATGATAATTTGGATTTGGACTTTAATAGGTATCATTCTGCCATTACAGCACTAACTGAGTCATTTGATTCCCATTTCAAATACGTTGAAGCTGAAAGGAATAACTTCACTCTGTTCATTAATCCATTCTCCATTTTGAAATAGGGAAATATTTTCACCCAAAATCCAATGGAAATTGTAGACATTAAAAATCACTCAGGACTTGTAGCAAAATTTCAAGAGTTACATGAATCACTGAATTTGTGATTTGAAAGCCTTCTGGAAATTTGTTTCTAAAATTGATTACCCAGAAATGCATGATGTCCTATGTTTTGTGTGTAGATTCAGTTCCACCTACATTTGTGAGCATATTTTTCAGCAATGATCTTTGTTAAAAATAAGTATCAACCTGTATGGCAGATATTCATGTGGGCCGTCTACTTCTGTTATCAATCTCAAAAATCAATCCTAATATTGAGAAACTGTTAGCTGAAAAGCAAGTTCAGAAACCACATTGAGCAGATTTTTAATTCGGATTCTTTGTTTTTTAATTATAATTTCAATTTTTTGTTCTCCTTTCAATAAAAAATATTTTTAATATTTTGTCACTTTTGAACTGATGCTAGTGGCTTATTTAATATTTGTTTTTATATTTACCTAACAATATATTTTAATATTTTTATTATCTTTGTTTACTTTTAATGTTATTTAGTTCATCTTTAACTACTAATTGAAATTAGATGTAGGGGATGGTAGGACAGTGGCCTGCCAAAATATTTGTGCCCATTTATACACACACATGTAAGAAAGGTTGGCCACCCTGACATAATGAAATAATAGGGAGAAAATTTGGCTTTTGCCATTTGATGATATAACCATTCATTTCTTGCAAAGTTTGCTTAATACACATCTCATTAATACAAAGTGCCAATTTTTAAGTCCATTCAACTTTGACACAGGTTCTGACTGTATTATCCTAAAAATATTTTATTGTTTTTTATTTAATTATTTTTTATACATGAAATTTCTGAAATGTTGTTGTTATTTTTTTTTGCCAAAATCAATAAACTAAAATGTGGTACGGTACTTGGCCACTAATGGGCACCTTATACCCTCGAACATGAGGCAGTCTGTCTGTCTTTTTGCATTAATTCAATACAGTATTCTATAATTTATTTATGGAAAAAAAACCCAAAAAATTAAATAATTAAATATAAAATTTAGTGATGTAATTGTCTCCAAGCTTCACACCCTCCCCTGAAAAATTTTTTGTGAACGTCCATGATCTNGTTTTGCTTTTATTCTTATTTTCTATTTTTATATAAGTAAACTTAAGGGAAAATTATAAAATATTAAAGACTAAAATATATTTTTTAACGTATTTATTTAACCAAGAATATAAACTACATAACAAACTATATCTATCTATTCAAAGAAATAAATTTATATCTTTTTGAGTCAATATGAAAGTTTTAAATTTATAATGAAATTATCAAAATATTTTAAACTATTTAATTTTTAAAAGAAATAATTTATTTTTGTAACTACTTAGAATGGGATTTTTTTGTATAAATAAACTGAAATACTTTACATTAAAATTTGAAAAACACTAAAAACAATTTGTTGTTTTATTATTATGGTCTTGATGGAGTGTATTCTTCTCTGCTTATATAACAGTGCCTAATAGGTTCAAATCATAACTGTAGAACAAACTATTATGTTTACGTATGCTTATATACATATTTGTGTTTAAGAATTTCCTGACATGTTTTTAGTATGACAGCTTTTTATAATGTGATCAGGGCATAAATATTGTTAAATAAATAATGTTATATACAATATACTGTTTAATTTTAAAATTTTCCCAAGATGAGATTGGTTAAACCCCAAAACACCTCCTGTATGTATGAATTTGGGTGTACATAGGAAAGGGTTTGTAGGCATCTGTTTCTTTCTATGCTTTTTAGTAACCAAAATAGAGATTAGTACTTTTTAAATATCCCTTCTTATCTATCTATCTTTTACATTTTATTCCAGAATCTGAGAGAAGTAGATTTTATATAATTTGATATTTCTCATTGTTTATTTCCCATTTCTCTTCTTTTGTTTCACATGTATTTTTTGTAAGTTTTTCCAGTCTGTCTGTTCATTCATGTGTTCTTGCATATATTCATACTTTTTCTATCAGGAAACAGAAAGTTGCTATTTTGCATTGAACAGAATACTTAGATGAAGATATATACAACAGCTGGAATAAAGATTTTCTAAAATTAATGTGTTGTATTCCTCTGTTTCTTTTATATTCTTTAGATTTAAAAACTGGACTTTAATTAGATTCTGTTATTTCTTTTTCAAATTTTAGGATAAATTTATCCTAAAAATTGAAAATAAAAATATTATTTCAACATTTTAAAATGGTATTAATTGATATCATTTCTAAAATAATATGAATTAGGTAGCTTCAAATGACCAAATGACATGTAATAATATTAATTAATATCAATTAATATGTGTTCAAAAGTTTAAAATATGAAAATATTTTAAACCATTTGATAGCAATTCATATCAATTCTATTGTTTGCCTGTTCTCTTATACAAAATAAATGATTGCAGGTTACTTGTCATCTGTGGTCATTTAAAATCATTTCCTTCCAACTGACATCAATTTGCATCATTTGATATCATTATCATTAGCAAATGATTTCAAACAATGTTTTTATCAGGGTAATTCCCAATGATGGATCATTTAGTAGTTCTTCAAACGTTTTCATTTCCATTTCTCCAGATACCATTAGCATACCTTATATATTCTCAAATTGCCTTCACTACTGTTAGGACTTTTCCTAATGAGGAAATTATTATAACATACTTTTGTATGTAATACTTTTGCTTGAAACAGAAATATGATTTGTATACATGATATAACAATAATCTGAAATGTTGTAGAGGTGGAATATTTGCTTGAAAACATCAGAGTAAATTTATGCTTATTTTAAGAAAAATAAACCACAATTATTTCTTAGATTTTCTTTCTGATTACAGTATTTCTGTATTATCATAATTATTATTTAGTATTTTAAGAACACTATCAATGAGAGAAAGAACAATTAGGACAATTGAGATTAGAACAATAAGACTATACTATGTTTTTCATTTTCAAATTAAATTCAGGAGTGTTCCAAATAATTTGCTGCCTGAGGCAAGCCTAGGAAGAGTGCCAATATACTTGTATTTCTATAAACGTTATAACTTTTTTAGTATCCCTTCCAATTTGTTGCCTGAGGCAGTTCCCTTTCTGACTCATAATATATAAATTTATACAGGATTGTGCAACATTCTCCTGTAAAAATCTATATGTCTGGCAATCTTTGGAGGATATATGATCTATAAATTTCCTAGATTAATGGAAGTATATTATCATTTATCATTATATTTGTGACTGGTTGTCTTGTCTATGAAAATTGTAATATTTCATAAAGTAACTGCTTCAGTAAATCACTCACTCATCTACATACATCTTTGTGAAGCAGCAAAAGAGGTTTATTAAACTAAAATAAATTACAATTTTGATCATATTTAATGACCTTCATCAGGTTGATATTCCAAAATTCAACATTTTGAAATAGTAATGGAACTATGCTAAGTACTAACAAGAATATGCAAATTAAACTGTGTTCAGTATTTGCATATTCTTGTTCTATTTTCTGTTACCAATACCTCCATCTGATCTTTGCTTCCAGATTACAGTTGGTCTGGAAATGAAGATTACATGGAGATCCTTATTGCATAACTGTTAAAATATCTACACAATAAGGAGATAAGGATGCATTATTAATTATTTTATCCTTCTTTTAATCCTGATAAGAATCCATTTTTATCATTTGATCAATAACATTTATCAAGTTGATAAATGTTATTGATCAACTTGTAACAATTGTATATAAAATAGAATTAAAAATTATTGGTTCATTTTATAGTAAATCTGCATTTTTAATTGTAAAATGGCAAATAAAAGTATTCATCACATTCAACTTTGACACAGGTTCTGACTGTATTATCCTAAAAATATTTTATTGTTTTTTATTTAATTATTTTTTATACATGAAATTTCTGAAATGTTGTTGTTATTTTTTTTTTGCCTAAATCAATAAACTAAAATATTTTAATATTAAATAAAACATAAGATAATTTCAAAATAGTTTTGCTTTTATTCTTATTTTCTATTTTTATATAAGTAAACTTAAGGGAAAATTATAAAATATTAAAGACTAAAATATATTTTTTAACGTATTTATTTAACCAAGAATATAAACTACATAACAAACTATATCTATCTATTCAAAGAAATAAATTTATATCTTTTTGAGTCAATATGAAAGTTTTAAATTTATAATGAAATTATCAAAATATTTTAAACTATTTAATTTTTAAAAGAAATAATTTATTTTTGTAACTACTTAGAATGGGATTTTTTTGTATAAATAAACTGAAATACTTTACATTAAAATTTGAAAAACACTAAAAACAATTTGTTGTTTTATTATTATGGTCTTGATGGAGTGTATTCTTCTCTGCTTATATAACAGTGCCTAATAGGTTCAAATCATAACTGTAGAACAAACTATTATGTTTACGTATGCTTATATACATATTTGTGTTTAAGAATTTCCTGACATGTTTTTAGTATGACAGCTTTTTATAATGTGATCAGGGCATAAATATTGTTAAATAAATAATGTTATATACAATATACTGTTTAATTTTAAAATTTTCCCAAGATGAGATTGGTTAAACCCCAAAACACCTCCTGTATGTATGAATTTGGGTGTACATAGGAAAGGGTTTGTAGGCATCTGTTTCTTTCTATGCTTTTTAGTAACCAAAATAGAGATTAGTACTTTTTAAATATCCCTTCTTATCTATCTATCTTTTACATTTTATTCCAGAATCTGAGAGAAGTAGATTTTATATAATTTGATATTTCTCATTGTTTATTTCCCATTTCTCTTCTTTTGTTTCACATGTATTTTTTGTAAGTTTTTCCAGTCTGTCTGTTCATTCATGTGTTCTTGCATATATTCATACTTTTTCTATCAGGAAACAGAAAGTTGCTATTTTGCATTGAACAGAATACTTAGATGAAGATATATACAACAGCTGGAATAAAGATTTTCTAAAATTAATGTGTTGTATTCCTCTGTTTCTTTTATATTCTTTAGATTTAAAAACTGGACTTTAATTAGATTCTGTTATTTCTTTTTCAAATTTTAGGATAAATTTATCCTAAAAATTGAAAATAAAAATATTATTTCAACATTTTAAAATGGTATTAATTNTTTCTTTAACGAAAAAAAAAAAAACATTTTTTTTTATTCCAGTTGTGTTTATACTGTTTCTTTGTTGGTTTTGGGAAAATTCATGATAATGCACCTGAGTATTTTTCACGTTTTGTAAAGCTACTCTTGCTGACTTAAGACAAAGAAAAAGCTGTTTGATAAGTTTTTAATTATAAACTAAAATCAGTAGGTAAACTGCATTATTGTTGTGTAATCTGTACCTGTTTTTTCAAATTGACATTTGACATAACATAAATAACTCATGGGTTACCACACCAAATTATAACAGTAGACTCCTCCATATCCATTGATGATTGAACTGTTGATGAAATGAAAATTAAGTTTATTTTTTGTAAATTTAATAATTTAATTTAGAAGGTTCTACAAGAAAAGAATTGGCCTGAAGAAGGACTCAAACCTGCAATGCCTTCTTACTGTGGTGCATTGCCAGTTATACTACCCAGATTTTTGTCCAATCCTCACTTCTACAACCTATTAATTTAAATATAACCATACTTGGTTACTTATAATGCCAGCTGGAGACAACTCAGTGCCTAAGGCCTTTAACTCCCACTATGGCACTCACTTCTACCTGGGCATGGTCTACATGTAAACCCAATAGTTATATATTAAAGCCAAACATTTGCCAGATTATATCAGGGTATATTACTACTATTATTATTAATTGAATGTTAACTAATTTGGCATTAAATCAAACGACCATCATAATTAGTGTTGCCACCTTTTCAAAATTGCTGACCTGGACATTTTAAAATTAGGATGTTATACCAAAGCATGCACATTGTAGGAAACTGTACAAGTCATGCAAATGTGATTTTACAGCCAAGAACCAAACAATGTGCATGCCAGTTTTAAACCAGTTAGGGACTTGTGTTGAAACAAACCTAATATTTGCAAAATACTCGCAAATATTTTTATAAATTTATTTTGTCTCATCATAATTTCACAATTTCTACAAAAATTGGACAAATTAATAATTAATCTGGACCATGAATTTAAAAACAGCTTGTCCCAGTGAAAACCAGCCTGGTGGCAACACTAACCATAATTAATTGGGTTATTTTATGCCCAATTAATTACAAATTGTCAATTGATTTAATGTTAATATATCAGGCTTTAGTATGTTTATATAAAGTAATTTGGTACTAGAGACAGGTGTTACACACCATTTCTTGCTAAATTTAATAATTATAATTAAATTAATATTTTAATAATTAATTTAGAAGATTTTGGAAGAAAAGAATCAGCCCAAAATGGGACTTGAACCTGTAACTCTCAAATATAAACATTGTGGTGTGTGTGTGTACATATACCATGCTGAAGTAGAAGTGATAACCAGCTATTATAATGTTACAGATATGCCTAGTGGGAGTTATAGGCCATAGGAACTGAGTTGTAAGTAAGCAAGTATGGTTACGTCTAAAATAATAGGTTCTGGAAATGAGGATAAGATGCTTTGGGTAGCGTAACTGGCAATGTGACCACACAGTAAGCTGGAATTGGGATTCAAGTTCTGCTTTGGCCTATTCTTTTCTTCCAGAACCTTCAAAATTAATTATTAAAATATTAATTTAATTAAAATTATTAAATTTAGTAAGAGATTGCACCTAATGCCTACCTCTAGTGCCAAATCACTTAGCATTTAAATAATAATAATAATAATAGTAGTAATATAACCTGATATAATTTGGCAATCATTTGGCTTTAATGTACAGGGTGGGAAAGAAAGTCACTTAACACCCCTGCTGCAGAATATAGAATGTTCCCAAAGAATGTACATTGAGCACATCATGTAATGTGCTTAACTCTTTATTGATCTATCTCAAATGGTTACAATCTTTCAGCAAATTTTGACCCTAAATGATATATCACATTACCACTTTCCATTTACAGTTTCAGAGTTGCATTCAATATGGTTGTCATCAAGATGATGTCCATGTGCGTAACACATCAATCTATTTCCCCCTTGGTCTAATGTGTTCCTGACATGAACGAATTAACTTTGAGTACAGTACATTCTATATTCTGTAGAAAGAATGTTAAGTGATTTTCTTTCTCGCCCTGTATAACTATTGGGTTTGGATATTTATATATGTATAATACTAATAATTTTAAACAAATATGAATCTCTCATTTGATAAATTGATTAATTCCACAAAATAAAAAGTAGAGAAATTGATAATATATGTAATTTTTTAAAATTCCTTTTTGATTTTAAATTTAAATAAACATTGTAGAATGTACTTTTTGGGTCATTACATTAATTCATAGTTTAATATTTATAAACCAATTTTATATGGTTATGCAAATATAAAAATAATAATGATTATTTCAAGGTTACACTAATGGAGTTAATTGATTTGGCCTATGAACAGCTCTTATAAAACTGAGATATAAAAAAAAATAACAAGATTGATTTAGAAAATTTATTATAATTATTACATTGTAAACAATTAAATAGCATATTTAATAATAACGTTAAATTCTTTAAAATCTCTTTTTGCAATAATTAATACCTGATTTAATGCAGTTAGTAGATAAAGTTAAAAATTAGCATAGTTGAAGAATGCATCAATATTTCATATGTTGCTGTATTTAAATTGCAAAATTATTTAAATGCAGTGAATAAAAGACAGTCTCATCTCATAAGCAGAAAGGAGAAAAAAAATCAATATATTGTTGTAAGTAGATATTAACCACTGTAGTCAAATTGTTAGCTTTTTTCTACACTTCAACTTTAATACATTAGTAAAATACAGTATTTTGAGATAGGATAAAATGTCTCTGGGAACATTCAAACAGATCACATATCTTATAAATTCCAAAAAAAAAAATTTTTAATCTTGAATAAAGGAATGTGAAAAGTGCAATAATTGCCACTAAGGTATACAACAATATTGAGACATAAAAAATTTTGTTGTAAATTCTAAAACTTAATAAAATAATTTCTAGATTAAAACCAAGTAAAACTACTCTCTCTTATCCGACTTCGAGTGATTTATTTTAGCAGACAAACAAATAACGTAGAAATACTAAACTTTAACTTTAATTGCCAATAACTTCATGTTCATAAAATCCAAATGCATTTTACTTAAATTAAAGCCTCATCAGTGGACATAATAAGCAAAGTGTAAGTGAAATTTCATCCTTCTTTTTGGGGAGGTTATCACATACTCTTTTTTCTGGGGATAACAGAGATTGTCTCTGGTGGCATGAAGCCTTCAGGAAACTCCTAGGTTCTTCACTATGGTCTGGATTGACCTTCTTTCTCCACCGTCTCTCTCTCATTTATACTCTCCTTTCCCTTCTCCAAAAAAAAACCATTACTTCCACATTTGGGCCCTTGGGCATTTATTCTCCCCATGGGACGGTTCAGAATGTCAATCAACAACTGAGTGAAAGTGACGTAGAAATAAAGGGCAGGAGAAAGTTCTAGAAACAGGAAATTATAAGAAAAGAGGACAGAAACTACAAACTAGAATATTCTATAATAATTTAAAATTATGGCTTAAAGCCACAGAAGCATCATCTACATTGAAGTAAAAATTCTAAGATGACAACATTTATTCATAGTGATTTTACAGTAATTTTATTCTTTTATAAAATCACATTAATTTAATATAATAATAAAAAGTGTGAACCTTAATGAAATTCAGCGCACAGCCTACAGTCCCTGGCCAAATTATTAGATGAACTATAGTTTTTTTGCAAATCTTAATTATCAGCTAGTACAATTTGGTCTTTGAATATTTATTACCAATGAATTTAACCTGTAATGTACAGTTTACTTTATTACATAAGTGCTAACACAAATAAAACGTTATATTCATTGAAAATTTTTGTTTTTATTAACATAGTAAAAAAATATAAAATTGCCATTTAAATTTTAGTATTTTGTTGAGTCAACTTTTGCAGCTATGAAAGCCTCAATCCGGCGCAGCATGCTGTCGATGCAAGACTGGACCGTCTCCTGCATTTGTGGATGATGATTCCACACATGGATGATTTTTTCCAAAAGCTGCATTTTGGTTGTGATGACCTCTTTGGCCACTTCCCTCTTCATGAGCCGTCACACATTTTCTATGGGGTTCATGTCGGGACTATTACCCAGTTAATCCAACAGGTTAATTTTGCTCTTGTAGATATGTTTTCACAGACCTGGCTGTGTGGCAGGGAGCTCTATCTTGCATAAAAACATATAGCAGCAACCGATTTTGCAAGACTTCTTTATATTGGTCTTGCCTCATGGTGCCTTTTACTACGTACAGGCACCCAGTGCCCTTGCCACTAATGATGGACCAAATCATTACTTTCGTGGGGTGCTTAACAGTCTGAATGACGCAGTCAGAATAAAATTTTTCGCCTCTATGAAGACTGACAAAATGAGCTTTGTTGGCTAAAATTTCAAATGTGCTTCCATCGCTAATTCAGACCTGAGAAAACAACAAAAAAGTATCTTATTAATCAAGTACCTACTATTAATTTGCCTATTTTATAGTAAATAATCTATATAATGTTAAATTACCAATCTCCAGAAGTCTACATCCTTATCATGCCACTGTTTGACCCTCTCCAAATGCTTTGCTTTTATTGCAACTGTTAAGTTGAATTTTCTTGCTGGTCGGTAAGCCTTAAAATGCAGATCTTTCAATTTTCTGTGAACATGTTGCTCAGAAGCATTCACGTTTGCATCTTCCAATTGAGATTTTATTGATTTAGAGGTAGCAAATCTGTTTTCTAAGCAAATTTTCTTAAGACATCTTTCTGACTTTGGGGTGAAAATTGGCTTTCTGCCGCATTTATTTTTACTTTTCGGACTCAGATCTTGATCTGATTCAACTTGTTTTTTATAAGTAGTATGCTAGCTTCAGACACCTTCAACCTTCGTGAAATTTCACGGTTGGAATACATTTTTGTATTAATGAAAGATTTGACTTCAGCATTTTTACGTGGTGAAAGGTCCCCCTTTTTGCCCATGTCAAAAGATAACAATTGATCATATCTGGTTGGTAAAAATACTACTATCAAAGAAAACAAACACTTGCATAATTGTATACCACAAAATGAATGCAAGAAGTGAACAGAAACACGTCCACACCAGTAGCAATTGAAAACGCAACTGAAACACATTCATACTTGTACACTACACTTTAGTGTCTAAGCTCTGATACCTACCAATAAATTAATATTGTAATGAAATATAACAAAAATAGGTATACAATGACATTAAAAAATAAATTTTGTTTATCAAAATTATGATTTATAAGATAGACTTACACCAGACTGGGTATAAAACATGTAATTATGAAAAATCTGTAATCTGTAATTATGAAAAATCTGTCTAATAATTTGGCCAGGGACAGTATATTTATTAAGGTTTCTTTTATGGACCTTATATAATATTTCTAGTACTGTATTTAAATTATTTCTTAATTTTCTTTTCAAACTTATGATCTGAAAACTTTTATACATAGTTATATATGCTAAAGTTTTCAATTTTATTACAGAAAAACTAATTAACAGTAATTTTAAGGACCTAAAAAAGTCTATCTTTTGTCTATTGACAACAAAATACAGATCTTAAATTTTTATATAAGTAATAGAGATATGTGTCTAAAATATTTTTTTATTTAAATAAAACAGTCTAGAAAAAAAAATGAATTTATGTTAGCCATGTTAATTTTATGCAAGTGTCCTTTTTTTAGTTTTTCTTCTAATACAAGTTTTATTATATCATATCTATTATTTTTTTATTGCTAACTAGATACTTGAGGTGCTTAAGGCATCAGTTTATCATTCTGAGAAATCAATCCAAGCACACCCATAGAAAATTTTTATGGGCAATTTATCCCAGATATGTTGAACATCATCCTTCATCATCTAGCCATCTCCATTATTGGCTTGACCAAACCCATGATGGTTATGGCAAAAGGCACTTTTAATGCCCACATAGCAGAAAGAGACAAAAATATTTATATAAACACTCATTGATAAAAACTTCTACTCATCAAGGAGGTATTCGGAATTGAATGAAACTTTATTAGTGGAAGGTAATGATGATGGCAATAAGTGATTACAATATAGCAAAGGAACAATTTTTTGTGCAACAGCAGTACAATTTAAATGAACCTCTAGTACCTTGGACTTCTCCTGGATATGTGCAATGATTCAGTCAAGCTCGAAAGCATACAGTCATCATAAGCTATCTTATGACAAATTTTCCCACAGAAGTTGCAACTGCCTCTCCAGATCCTCCACACTCAAACACAGCCAAAGCTGGTGTTACGTCTGGTCTCACAAAGGAACAATGGATAGCAAACTTGGACACTGGGTAAGCCAAGAAAGTGTAACAATATGATGGAAACATTCCCGAGATATCTTGACTATGTACAGCCAAGTATTATCTTGCTGGAAAATTGCTGTTTGCAGCCTTGCCATAAAAAGGAAAACAATGCAAAGGATTTCCTGAACATGATGCTGTGCTGTCAATCTTGCTCACATCACTACTGGAGGTGATTGACTGTGATAAAAGACATCCCTAGACCAAAATGCCAGTAGTAGTGACATAGTGCCATTCAACAGTAAAGACAGGATTGAATTGCTCACCAGTGGTACTCCACACACTAACACAGTAATCATTAATTCCCAAACAGAACTTGAAGATTCATTGCTAAAGATGATATGCCACCAGACTGTAGCAGTTCATGCTTCTCTGTCATGGCATCTCTACAGAGACAGACAATGTTGGGTGATAATAGCAGATGTGTAGCAGTTTCTGCCAATGGTATTGGAAGAGATAAGGTTCTAAAGTGAGGCATTTACTTACCTCTGGATGGTAGACAAAAATGCTGTTGTGGTTCATCCAAAGACAATTTTTAATCATATTTTTAATTTATTTAATTTAAAATGTATATTCTCCACCTCAAATTAGTAGTAGTTTGTCCCTTTATGTCATATTTTTTCCTTTAACAATAGTCATGCCAGTCATCTATTAATTGCTTTCAAGGGGAAGTTTTAAATTGAAATAAAAGTGACTTCTAGTTTCCATCAGAAATTCATATATAATTAATTGGGGCTTCCTAACTCTAAGGTTTCCCTATCTGGTCTCGAATTTCATTTATCTAACTCTGATCTCAAGATTAAGGATGGACGGACGGACGGACGGACAACAGTGGGAATTTATAGGTGTACAATTTTTTCAAATTGTAGCCCTATTAATAAGATTCACACTTGAATTATAATTCATTTCTGTTATATATAAACAAATAAGTCATACTTTTGCTGAAAAAATAATATTTTGTATTAAAAACAACAGTTGATGAATTTGTTAATAGACAGAAGAAAATTTATAATAATTATTTCATATATATATATATATATAAATACTATTTGAATCAATGCATAAAAAGCTAATAGGCCACAACATTTATACAAGCTCCAAAGAGTTGGTACTTCGGCATACTCATGGACACAAGCAACTTTTGTGCTGATGCCGCAAATTTTGCAACAATCGGCATTTTAATGAATACCTCCTTCTCCCTTCAGTCGGCCGGCAGTAAAATGAAAAATAAATGAAAATTTAAAAAGGATCTTATTCAAAATTCTGAAAATATTAAAAATTTCCGTGACACACTTGACGTACTCACGCAAAACACAAGTGT